>NW_024604715.1:0-3696 GCF_018296145.1 Oncorhynchus tshawytscha | reverse complement strand
CTGTAACGGTTTTCTAGTGGTGATGAAGGAGAGTCGGACCAAACTGCAGCGTGTCGATTGCGATCCATATTTATTAAACAAAACGTAAACACGACTAAACACTAAACACGACTAAACACTAAACACGACAAAACAATAAACGTAATGAAAACCGAAAACAGCCTATCTAGTGCAAACTAACAGAGAGTACAAGTAAGACACTAAGGACAATCACCCACGACAAACTCAAAGAATATGGCTGCCTAAATATGGTTCCCAATCAGAGACAACGATAAGCACCTGCCTCTGATTGAGAACCACTCCAGACAGCCATAGACCTTGCTAGACAACCCACTAAGCTACAATCCCAATACCACCACCAAAACCCCAAGACAAACACACCACAATTACAAAAACCCCATGCCACACCCTGGCCTGACCAAATACATAAAGATAAACACAAAATACTTTGACCAGGGCGTGACAGAACCCCCCCCCTAAGGTGCGGACTCCCGAACGCACCTCAAAACAATAGGGAGGGTCCGGGTGGGCGTCTGTCCATGGTGGCGGCTCCGGCGCGGGACGTGGACCCCACTCCTTTAATGTCTTAGTTCCCTCTCCCTTCGTCCCTGGATAGTCCACCCTCGCCGCCGACCATGGCCTAGTAGTCCCCACCCAGAATCCCACTGGACTGAGGAGCAGATCGGGACTGAAGGACAGCTCGGGACCGAGGCAGCTCGGGACTGAGGGGAAGCTCGGGAGTGAGAGAAAGCTCAGGAGTGAGAGGAAGCTCAGGAGTGAGAGGAAGCTCAGGAGTGAGAGGAAGCTCAGGAGTGAGAGGAAGCTCAGGAGTGAGAGGAAGCTCAGGAGTGAGAGGAAGCTCAGGAGTGAGAGGAAGCTCAGGCAGGTAGATAGATCTACCAGCTCCTGGCTGGCTGGTGGTTTCAGCAGATCCTGGCTGACTGGCAGATCCTGGCTGACTGGCAGATCCTGGCTGACTGGCAGATCTGGAAGAGTCTTGTTGACTGGCAGATCTGGAAGAGTCTGGTTGACTGGCAGATCTGGAAGAGTCTGGTTGACTGGCAGATCTGGAAGAGTCTGGTTGACTGGCAGATCTGGAAGAGTCTGGTTGACTGGCAGATCTGGAAGAGTCTGGTTGACTGGCAGATCTGGAAGAGTCTGGCTGACTGGTAGATCTGGCGGCGCTGGCAGACTGGCGGCGCTGGGCAGACTGGCGGCGCTGGGCAGACTGGCGGCGCTGGGCAGACTGGCGTTGCTGGGCAGACTGGCCGGGCGCTGGGCAAGATGGCGGCGCTGGGCATACTGGCGGTGCTGGGCAGACTGGCGGGTGCTGGGCAGACTGGCGGCCGCTGGCAGACTGACGGCTGGAGCAGACAGCGGCTAGCTGGGCAGACTAGCGTGCTGGAGCAGACTGGCGGCTCCTTACAGACTGGCAGCTCAGTGCAGACTGACAGCTCCAGTGCAGACTGACAGCTCCTTACCAGACTGGCAGCTCCATGCAGACTGGCAGCTCCATGCAGACTGGCAGCTCCATGCAGACTGGCTGCTCTATGAGACTGACAGCTCTGGCTGCTTCATGCAGACTGAGCATCTCTGGCTGCTCCATGTAGGTGGCTGCTCATGTAGAGACTGCGCTCGACTGCACTGCTTCATGTAGACTGACAGCTCTGGTTGCTCCATGCGGACTGACAGCTCTGGCTGTTCCATGTAGACTGACTGCTTCATGCAGACTGGCAGCTCGGATGCAACTGGCCAGCTTCATGCAGACTTCGCCTTGTAGACTGACAGCTCTGGCTGCTCCATGCAAGACCGGCAGCTCCATGCAGACTGTTCCATGCAGACTGACAGCTCTGACTGTTCCATGCAGACTGGCAGCTCTGGCTGCTCCATGTAGACTGGCTGCTTCATGCAGACTGGAAAGCTGGGCTGCTTCATGTAGACTGACAGCTCTGGCCTGCTCCACGCAGACCGACAGCCCTGGCTGCTCCATGCAGACTGGCTGCTCATGCAGACTGGCAGCTCGGCCATGCAGACTGACAGCTCTGGTTGCTTCATGCAGACTATGGCAGCTCTGGCTGCTCCATGCCGCAGACTGGCAGCTCTGGCTGCTCCATGCAGACTGGCACAGCTCCTGGCTGCTCCGAACAGGCGGGAGACTCCGGCAGCGTAGGAAGGGAGAAGGCTCTGGCTCGCTAACAGGCGGGAGGCTCCGGCAGCGCCAGAGGAGGAAGGCTCTGGCTGCGCTAAACAGGCGGGAGACTCTGGCAGCGCTGGAGACGAGGAAGGCTCTAACAGCGCTAGATAGGCGGGAGACTCCGGCAGCGCAGGAGAGAGAGAGGCTCTAGCTGCGCTAAACAGGTGGGAGGCTCCGGCAGCTGGAGGAGGAAGGCTCTGGCTGCGCTGAACAGGCGGGAGGCTCCGGCAGCTGGGAGATGAGAAAGCTCTAACAGCGCTAGAGAGGCGAGGCGCACTGTAGGCCTGATGCGTGGTGCTGGTACTGGTGGTACTGGACCGAGGACACGCACAGGAAACTGGAGCGAGGCTGCTACCGGAGGACTGGAGTGTGGAGGTGGCACAGGATGGGCTAGACCGTGAGCGTACTGGAGATCTTGAGGCAGTGTTGACACAGGATGTGCAAGGCTGAGGATGTGCACAGGAGGCCTGGTGCGTGAGGCTGGCACCAACTTCTGCCAGCCGACTAACACGCACCTCAGGACGAGTATGGAGCGCTAACCCAGGTGCCATCAAATCCCCAACACGTTCCGTCGGGCGAATTCCATGCAAAAAGCACCAACACAGCAACTCCCTCATTTCTCTCTCCTCCAATTTCCCCATTAACTCCTTCACAGTCTCTGGTTCTGGTCTCCTCCTTGGCTCCTCACGATAAACAGGGAGAGTTGGCTCAGGTCTGACTCCTGACTCTGCCACACTCTCCCTGAGCCCCCCCAAGAAATTTTTGGGGGCTGATTCTCAGGCTTCCATCCGCTACGCCGTGCTGCCTCCTCATATCTGCGCCTCTCAGCTTTCGCCGCCTCCAGTTCTTCCTTGGGGCGGCGATATTCTCCAGGCTGAGCCCAGGGTCCTTTACCGTCCAGTTCTTCCTCCCATGTCCATTTCTCCAGGTGGTGCAGCCTCTCCCACTGCAGCTGCTGCTGCTCCTGCTGCTGCTGCCTCTGTTGCCTCTCCTGTGGTTCCTGCCTGTTAACACGCTGCTTGGTCCGTTGGTGGTGGGTGATTCTGTAACGGTTTTCTAGTGGTGATGAAGGAGAGTCGGACCAAACTGCAGCGTGTCGATTGCGATCCATATTTATTAAACAAAACGTAAACACGACTAAACACTAAACACGACTAAACACTAAACACGACAAAACAATAAACGTAATGAAAACCGAAAACAGCCTATCTAGTGCAAACTAACAGAGAGTACAAGTAAGACACTAAGGACAATCACCCACGACAAACTCAAAGAATATGGCTGCCTAAATATGGTTCCCAATCAGAGACAACGATAAGCACCTGCCTCTGATTGAGAACCACTCCAGACAGCCATAGACCTTGCTAGACAACCCACTAAGCTACAATCCCAATACCACCACCAAAACCCCAAGACAAACACACCACAATTACAAAAACCCCATGCCACACCCTGGCCTGACCAAATACATAAAGATAAACACAAAATACTTTGACCAGGGC
>NW_024604714.1:0-3696 GCF_018296145.1 Oncorhynchus tshawytscha | reverse complement strand
TAACATTTTCCACCCCGTACCACAAATATCAGTCTCATTTAATATCCCTTTTTTTAATGCAAAACCACTTTTGTAAAAATCCTATTATGTTTCAATTTAACAAGCTCAGACAGGCAGATCTTGGTCACTTGTCAGAATGCCAACTATCACCTCTTGGGCACAGGACAAGGTGGCTGAATGGTTTAGGTAATGGACTGCAAATCTTTTTGACATTAATGTTGGTTCAACATCCCACAACCTTTTATTTTAGATTACCTGCAGAATGAGGGAGCAATTCTGACTTCCCACAAACAAGGATAATTATTTATGCTCTGCATTGGCCGGGAATCAAACCCAGGTCAACTGCTTGGAAGGCAGCTATGCTCACCACTATACCACCAATGCTATATGCAGCCTAATAGCAACATGGAGACATCGACTCATATCTTGACCGTCATTTTTGTGGAAACTGATCATTCTTTGACCAAACGGATCGTTGGTAAAGGAGTAATATTATGGTTTAGGTTGCGAGAGGTGCCAGGTTAAATAATCTATCATTTTAATCAGTTCCGGTTACCTTCAGATTAGTCCCGTGACACTTGTGGGGAACCTAGGGCAACACGGAGAACATTGTGACAAGTGGGGTCACATTAGTTTGTAGCCCAAAGATTTTGGATTTTACAAACAGAAGTTGGCACATAGAGAATACCACCGTGTTCTTGAGGGTCTCCCCTTTCCAGAGGAGAGTGGTCATACGAATTTGTAGGTCAAACTGTACAGAAGCTAGAGACGTTTTGTGAGAAGACCGATCATAGGTATGTCTCATGGTTTGACAAACACCACTCTAGGTCCACCATCTTCCACTGCAGATACGGAGGTGTAACTTAAGCAGTTATGGAGGATTGAGATGTGTCTCAATCTCTCTATACGAAAACTGATCTATTTGAATGGGTATTTTTTTACATTCATTTACTTTGATTCGTGTACCTTTGCGTCATTTGACTCAAAATAAATGAGTTCCATTCTTTGTGAAGTCTAAGTTTTAAATTTTCTCTTCAAAAAAATGAATTGATCTCATTTTGCTCTTTGTTAATTTGTCAACACTCGTCACCAGTTTGCTGTCGCGACTGAAGAAGACAGAATGTGAAAGACACAGCAGATGAACTACAGAAGATTTGAACTGAAGCCTGGTCAACTGTTTGGAAGACTGTTATGCTCACAAGTATAGCACAAAATGCTCACATGATGTTCAATCGTTCCAAGCACCGTGGACCTGTCAATCGATATCTTCACTGTCATTGCTGCAGAAAGCAACAAAAATTTTAAATGACATAAAACAGATGTTGCTTAGCAACAACCGACATCAAAGTTTTGAACCTGTCCGAATGAGGAAAGCTAATGATATTTAACAAGTACGAAGAGACTATTTCCCTCAATCTTGCGTTGCAGAATCATACACAATATATATCAGGCCTTGCAGTCTTAGATTATTAAAGTTGAATAACAATGTCCAAGCAATAAGACCAATGCCTTATTTCGGGAAATTGCAAACATGTTCAAATTAGCTGAGCTAATGAAATTAAACAACCACGAAGGGACTCGAACCCTCAATCTTCTGATTCGAAGTCAGACGCCTTATCCATTAGGCCACGCAGTCTATGTGACACATCCCTATTTGACATCATACAGACTTTGCTATGCAACAATAGACATCAAAATTGTGAACCTGTCCGAATGAGGAAAGCTAGTGATATTTAACAAGTAAGAAGAGACCTTTTCCCTCAATCTTGCGATGCCGAATCAGACACAATATTTCTCAGGCCTTTCAGTCTTAGATTATTAAAGTTGAACAACAAAGTCCAAGCTTCTCAAAGCAACAAGAACAATGCCTTATTTCGGGAAATTGCAAACATGTTCAAATTAGCTGAGCTAATGAAATTAAACGACCACTATTTGACAGACGCATCCACAGGCACACCTTCTACTCCATATTCTCCCTATTTGACATCAAACAGACTTTGCTTAGCAACATCAGACATCAAAATTGTGAACCTGTCCGAATGAGGAAAGCTAGTGATATTTAACAAGTAAGAAGAGACCTTTTCCTTGCTCAATCTTGCGATGCAGATTCAGACACAATAATTCTCAGGCCTTGCAATATTAGATTATTAAAGTTGAATAACAATGTCCTAGCTTTTCAAAGCAACAAGAACAATGCCTTATTTCAGGAAATTGCAAACATGTCCATATTAGCTGATTTAATGAAATTAAACGACCACGAAAATAACTCAAAACCTAAATTTTCTGTTTCGAAGTCAGACACCTTATCCACGAGGCAACACCTTCTACTCCATATTCTCCGATATGACATCAAACAGACGTTGCTTAGCAAAAACAGACATCAAAGTTGTGAACCTATCCGAATGAGGAAAGCTAGTGATATTTAACAAGTAAGAAGAGACCTTTTCCCTTAATCTTGCTTTTCAGAATCAGACACAAAAATTCTCAGGCCGTGTAGTCTTAGATTATTAAAGTAGAACAACATTGTCCAAGCAACAAGACCAATGCCTTAGTTAGTGAAATTGCAAACATGTTCAAATTAGCTGAGCTAATGAAATTAAACAACCACGAAGGGACTCGAAACCTCAATCTTCTGATTTGAAGTCAGACGCCTTATCCATTAGGCCACGCAGTCTACCTGATACATCCCTATTTGACATCATACAGACTTTGCTATGCAACAATAGACATCAAAATTGTGAACCTGTCCAAATGAGGAAAGCTAGTGATTTTTCAACAAGTACAAAGATACTCTTTCCTTCAATCTTGCGATGCAGATTCAGACACAATAATTTCTCAGGCCTTGCAATATTAGATTATTAAAGTTGAATAACAATGTCCAAGCTTTTCAAAGCAACAAGAACAATGCCTTATTTCGGGAAATTGCAAACATGTCCAATTAGCTGATTTAATGAAATTAAACGACCACGAAAATAACTCAAAACCTCAATTTTCTGATTCGAAGTCAGACACCTTATCCATTAGGCAACACCTTCTACTCCATATACTCCTATTTGACATCAAAACAGACGTTGCTATGCAACAACAGACATCAAAGTTGTGAACCTGTCCGAATGAGGAAAGCTAGTGATATTTAACAAGTAAGAAGAGACCTTTTCCCTCAATCTTGCTATTCAGAATCAGACACAAAAATTCTCAGGCCGTGTAGTCTTAGATTATTAAAGTTGAACAACATTGTCCAAGCAACAAGACCAATGCCTTAGTTAGGGAAATTGCAAACATGTTCAAATTAGCTGAGCTAATGAAATTAAACAACCACGAAGGGACTCGAACCCTCAATCTTCTGATTCGAAGTCAGACGCCTTATCCATTAGGCCACGCAGTCTACCTGATACATCCCTATTTGACATCATACAGACTTTGCTATGCAACAATAGACATCAAAATTGTGAACCTGTCCAAATGAGGAAAGCTAGTAATTTTTTCAACAAGTACAAAGATACTCTTTCCTTCAATCTTGCGATGCAGATTCAGACACAATAATTCTCAGGCCTTGCAATATTAGATTATTAAAGTTGAATAACAATGTCCTAGCTTTTCAAAGCAACAAGAACAATGCCTTATACCCTATTTGACATCATACAGACATTTGCTATGCAACAACAGACATCAAAGTTGTGAACCTGTCCGAATGAG
>NW_024604713.1:0-3696 GCF_018296145.1 Oncorhynchus tshawytscha | reverse complement strand
CCATGTCACGCCCTGGTCAAAGTATTTTGTGTTCATCTTTATGTATTTGGTCAGGCCAGGGTGTGGCATGGGGTTTTTGTAATTGTGGTGTGTTTGTCTTGGGGTTTTGGTGGTGGTATTGGGATTGTAGCTTAGTGGGTTGTCTAGCAAAGTCTATGGCTGTCTGGAGTGGTTCTCAATCAGAGGCAGATGCTTATCGTTGTCTCTGATTGGGAACCATATTTGGCAACCATATTCTTTGAGTTTGTCGTGGGTGATTGTCCTTAGTGTCCTATGTGTACTCGTTGTTAGTTTGCACCAGATAGGCTGTTTCGGTTTCGTTTATTGTAAGTTCGTGTTTTTTTGTTATATTAAACATGGATCGCAATCGACACGCTGCAGTTTGGTCCGACTCTCTTTCATCACCACTAGAAAACCGTTACAGAATCACCCACCACCAACGGACCAAGCGGCGTGTCAACAGGCAGGAGCAGCCGAAAAAGGAGATGCTCACCAAGGATTTCTGGTCATGGGAGGAGATCTTCGACGGGAGAGGACCCTGGGCTAAACCAGGGGAGTGTAGCCGCCCAAAGGAGCAACAGGAGAAGAGGCAACAGAGGCAGCAGCAGCAGGAGCAGCAGCAGCTACAGTGGGAGAGGTTGCACCACCTGGAGTTATGGACATGGGAGGAGGAATTGGACGGTAAAGGACCCTGGAATGAGCCTGGAGATTATTGTCGCCCCAAAGCCGAGCTGGAGGCAGCAAAAGCAGAGGGCGGCATTATGAGGAGCTAGCACGGCAGAGCGGATGGAAGCCCGAGAGTCAGCCCCAAAAATTTCTTGGGGGCTTACAGGGAGTATGGCTATGCCAGGTAGGAGACCTGCGCAAACTCCCTGTGCTTACCGGGGGCTGGAGAGACCGGGCAGGCACCGTGTTATGCTGTGGAGCGCACGGTGTCTCCAGTGCGGGTGCACAGCCCGGTTCGGTATATTCCAGCTCCGCGTATCGGCCGGGCTAGATTGAGCGTCGAGCCAAATGCCATGAAGCCGGCTCTACGCATCTGGTCCCCAGTGCGTCTCCTTGGGCCGGCTTACATGGCACCAGCCTTGCGCTCGGTGTCTCCGGTTCGCCTGCATAGCCCAGTGCAGGCTATTCCACCTCGCCGCACTGGCAGGGCAACCGGGAGCATTCAACCAGGTAAGGTTGGGCAGGCTCGGTGCTCAAGAGCTCCAGTGCGCCTGCACGGTCCGGTCTATCCAGTACCACCTCCACACCCCAGCCCTCCGGTAGCAGCTCCCCGCACCAGGCTTCCTGTGCGTGTCCTCGGTCCAGTACCACCAGTACCAGCACCACGCATCAGGCCTACAGTGCGCCTCGCCTCTCCAGCGCTGTCGGAGCCTTTCTCCTCTCCTGCGCTGCCGAAGTCTCCCGCCTATCTAGCGCTGTCGGAGCTTTCCTCATCTCCAGCGCTGCCGGAGTCTCCCGCCTGTTCAGCGCAGCCAGAGCTGCCAGTCTGCATGAAGCAGCCAGAGCTGTCAGTCTACATGAAGCAGCCCGCGCTGCCAGTCTGCATGAAGCAGCCAGTCTACATGGAGCAGCCAGAGCTGTCAGTCTGCATGGAGCAGCCAGAGCTGTCAGTCCGCATGGAGCAGCCAGAGCTGTCAGTCCGCATGGAGCAGCCAGAGCTGTCAGTCCGCATGGAGCAGCCAGAGCTGTCAGTCCGCATGGAGCAGCCAGAGCTGTCAGTCCGCATGGAGCAGCCAGAGCTGTCAGTCTACATGAAGCAGCCCGAGCTGCCAGTCTGCATGAAGCAGTCAGTCTACATGGAGCAGCCAGAGCTGTCAGTCCGCATGGAGCAGCCAGAGCTGTCAGTCTACATGAAGCAGCCCGAGCTGCCAGTCTGCATGAAGCAGCCAGTCTACATGGAGCAGCCAGAGCTGTCAGTCTGCATGAAGCAGCCAGAGATGTCAGTCTGCATAGAGCAGCCAGTCTGCATGGAGCAGCCAGTCTGCATGGAGCTGCCAGTCTGCATGGAGCTGCCAGTCTGCACGGAGCTGCCAGTCTGCACGGAGCTGTCAGTCTGCACGGGCTGTCAGTCTGCACGGAGCTGTCAGTCTGTAAGGAGCTGCCAGTCTGCAAGGAGCTGCCAGTCAGCACGGAGCCGCCAGAGCGGTCAGTCTGTAAAGCCGCCAGAGCTGTCAGCCTATATGGGGCAGCTAGTGCCGCCAGTCTGCCCAGCGCCGCCAGTGCCCCCAGTCTGCCCAGCGCCGCCAGTCTGTCCAGCGTCGCCAGTCTGCCCAGCGTCGCCAGTCTGCCCAGCGTCGCCAGTCTGCCCAGCGTCGCCAGTCTGCCCAGCACCGCCAGTCTGCCCAGCACCGCCAGTCTGCCCAGCGCCGCCAGTCTGCCCAGCGTCGTCAGTCTGCCCAGCGCCGCCAGTCTGCCCAGCGCCGCCAGTCTGCCCAGCGCCGCCAGTCTGCCCAGCATCGCCAGTCTGCCCAGCGCCGCCAGTCTGCCCAGCGCCGCCAGATCTGCCAGTCTGCCCAGCGCCGCCAGATCTGCCAGTCAGCCAGACTCTTCCAGATCTGCCAGTCAACCAGACTCTTCCAGATCTGCCAGTCAGCCAGACTCTTCCAGATCTGCCAGTCAGCCAGACTCTTCCAGATCTGCCAGTCAGCCAGACCCTTCCAGATCTGCCAGTCAACCAGACTCTTCCAGATCTGCCAGTCAACCAGACTCTTCCAGATCTGCCAGTCAACCAGACTCTTCCAGATCTGCCAGTCAGCCAGGATCTGCCAGTCAGCCAGGATCTGCCAGTCAGCCAGGATCTGCTGAGACCACCAGCCAGCCAGGAGCTGGTAGATCTATTTACCGGCCTGAGCTTCCTCTCACTCCTGAGCTTCCTCTCACTCCTGAGCTTCCTCTCACTCCTGAGCTTCCTCTCACTCCTGAGCTTCCTCTCACTCCTGAGCTTCCTCTCACTCCTGAGCTTCCTCTCACTCCTGAGCTTTCTCTCACTCCTGAGCTTTCTCTCACTCCCGAGCTTCCCCTCAGTCCCGAGCTGCCTCGGTCCCGAGCTGTCCTTCAGTCCCGATCTGCTCCTCAGTCCAGTGGGGTTCTGGGTGAGGACTACTAGGCCATGGTCGGCGGCGAGGTGGACTATCCAGGGACGAAGGGAGAGGGGACTAAGACATTAAAGGAGTGGGGTCCACGTCCAGCGCCGGAGCCGCCACCATGGACAGACGCCCACCCGGACCCTCCCTATTGTTTTGAGGTGCGTTCGGGAGTCCGCACCTTAGGGGGGTTCTGTCACGCCCTGGTCAAAGTATTTTGTGTTCATCTTTATGTATTTGGTCAGGCCAGGGTGTGGCATGGGGTTTTTTGTAATTGTGGTGTGTTTGTCTTGGGGTTTTGGTGGTGGTATTGGGATTGTAGCTTAGTGGGTTGTCTAGCAAAGTCTATGGCTGTCTGGAGTGGTTCTCAATCAGAGGCAGATGCTTATCGTTGTCTCTGATTGGGAACCATATTTAGGCAGCCATATTCTTTGAGTTTGTCGTGGGTGATTGTCCTTAGTGTCCTATGTGTACTCGTTGTTAGTTTGCACCAGATAGGCTGTTTCGGTTTCGTTTATTGTTTTTTGTAAGTTCGTGTTTTTTTGTTATATTAAACATGGATCGCAATCGACACGCTGCAGTTTGGTCCGACTCTCTTTCATCACCA
>NW_024604712.1:0-3691 GCF_018296145.1 Oncorhynchus tshawytscha | reverse complement strand
CTCTGTCACGCCCTGGTCAAAGTATTTTGTGTTTATCTTTATGTATTTGGTCAGGCCAGGGTGTGGCATGGGGTTTTTTGTAATTGTGGTGTGTTTGTCTTGGGGTTTTGGTGGTGGTATTGGGATTGTAGCTTAGTGGGTTGTCTAGCAAGGTCTATGGCTGTCTGGAGTGGTTCTCAATCAGAGGCAGGTGCTTATCGTTGTCTCTGATTGGGAACCATATTTAGGCAGCCATATTCTTTGAGTTTGTCGTGGGTGATTGTCCTTAGTGTCTTACTTGTACTCTCTGTTAGTTTGCACTAGATAGGCTGTTTTCGGTTTTCATTACGTTTATTGTTTTGTAGTGTTTAGTTTAGTCGTGTTTACGTTTTGTTTAATAAATATGGATCATAATCGACACGCTGCAGTTTGGTCCGACTCTCCTTCATCACCACTAGAAAACCGTTACAGAATCACCCACCACCAACGGACCAAGCAGCGTGTTAACAGGCAGGAACCACAGGAGAGAGAAATGAGGGAGTTGCTGTGTTGGTGCTTTTTGCATGGAATTCGCCCGACGGAACGTGTTGGGGATTTGATGGCACCTGGGTTAGCGCTCCATACTGCGTCCTGAGGTGCGTGTTAGTCGGCTGGTGAAGTTGGTGCCAGCCTCACGCACCAGGCCTCCTGTGCACATCCTAGCCTTGCACATCCTGTGCCAACACTGCTCTCAAGATCTCCAGTACGCCTTCACGGTCTAGCCCATCCTGTGCTACCTCCACACTCCAGTCCTCCGGTAGCAGCTCCCGCTCCAGGCTTCCTGTGCGTGTCCTCGATCCAGTACCACCAGTTCCAGCACCATGCACCAGGCCTTCAGTGTGCCTTGCCTGTTCAGCGCAGCCAGCGCTTTTTCTCCTCTCCTGCGCTGCTGGAGTCTCCCGCCTGTTTAGCGCAGCCAGAGCCTTTCTCCTCTACAGCGCTGCCGGATCCTCCCGCCTGTTCAGCGCAGCCAGAGCCTTCCTCCTCTACAGCGCTGCCGGGCCTCCCGCCTGTTTAGCGCAGCCAGAGCCTTTCTCCTCTCCTACGCTGCCGGAGTCTCCCGCCTGTTCAGCGCAGCCAGAGCTGCCAGCCTGCATGGAGAAGCCAGAGCTGCCAGCCTGCATGGAGCAGCCAGAGCTGTCAGTCCGCATGGAGCAGCCAGAGATGTCAGTCTGCATGGAGCAGCCAGAGATGTCAGTCTGCATGGAGCAGCCAGAGATGTCAGTCTGCATGGAGCAGCCAGAGCTGTCAGTCTGCATGGAGCAGCCAGAGCTGCCAGTCTGCAAGGAGCAGCCAGAGCTGCCAGTCTGCAAGGAGCAGCCAGAGCTGTCAGTCTGCATGGAGCAGCCAGAGCTGCCAGTCTGCATGAAGCAGCCAGTCTGCATGGAGCAGCCAGAGCTGCCAGTCTGCATGGAGCAGCCAGAGCTGCCAGTCTGCATGAGCAGCCAGAGCTGCCAGTCTGCATGAAGCAGCCAGAGCTGTCAGTCTGCATGGAGCAGCCAGAGCTGCCAGTCTGCATGGAGCTGCCAGTCTGCAAGGAGCAGCCAGAGCTGTCAGTCTACATGAAGCAGCCCGAGCTGCCAGTCTGCATGAAGCAGCCAGTCTACATGGAGCAGCCAGAGCTGCCAGTCTGCATGGAGCAGCCAGAGCTGCCAGTCTGCATGAAGCAGCCAGAGCTGTCAGTCTGCATGGAACAGTCAGAGCTGTCAGTCTGCATGGAGCAGCCAGAGCTGTCAGTCTACATGAAGCAGCCCGAGCTGCCAGTCTGCATGAAGCAGTCAGTCTACATGGAGCAGCCAGAGCTGTCAGTCCGCATGGAGCAGCCAGAGCTGTCAGTCTACATGAAGCAGCCCGAGCTGCCAGTCTGCATGAAGCAGCCAGTCTACATGGAGCAGCCAGAGATGTCAGTCTGCATGAAGCAGCCAGAGATGTCAGTCTGCATGGAGCAGCCAGTCTGCATGGAGCAGCCAGTCTGCATGGAGCTGCCAGTCTGCATGGAGCTGCCAGTCTGCATGGAGCTGCCAGTCTGCAAGGAGCTGTCAGTCTGCACGGAGCTGTCAGTCTGCACGGAGCTGCCAGTCAGCACGGAGCCGCCAGAGCGGTCAGTCTGTAAGAAGCCGCCAGAGCTGTCAGCCTATATGGAGCAGCTAGTGCCGCCAGTCTGCCCAGCGCCGCCAGTGCCCCCAGTCTGCCCAGCGTCGCCAGTCTGCCCAGCGTCGCCAGTCTGCCCAGCGCCGGCTGTCTGCCCAGCATCGCCAGTCTGCCCAGCATCGCCAGTCTGCCCAGCGTCGTCAGTCTGCCCAGCGTCGTCAGTCTGCCCAGCGTCGTCAGTCTGCCCAGCGTCGTCAGTCTGCCCAGCACCGCCAGTATGCCCAGCGCCGCCAGTCTGCCCAGCGCCGCCAGTCTGCCCAGCATCGCCAGTCTGCCCAGCGCCGCCAGTCTGCCCAGCGCCGCCAGTCTGCCCAGCGCCGCCAGATCTGCCAGTCAACCAGACTCTTCCAGATCTGCCAGTCAACCAGACTCTTCCAGATCTGCCAGTCAACCAGACTCTTCCAGATCTGCCAGTCAACCAGACTCTCCAGATCTGCCAGTCAGCCAGGATCTGCCAGTCAGCCAGGATCTGCCAGTCAGCCAGGATCTGCTGAAACCACCAGCCAGCCAGGAGCTGGTAGATCTATCTACCTGCCTGAGCTTCCTCTCACTCCTGAGCTTCCTCTCTCACTCCTGAGCTTCCTCACTCCTGAGCTTCCTCACTCCTGAGCTTCCTCTCACTCCTGAGCTTCCTCTCACTCCTGAGCTTCCTCTCACTCCTGAGCTTCCTCTCACTCCTGAGCTTCCTCTCACTCCTGAGCTTCCTCTCACTCCTGAGCTTCCTCTCACTCCTGAGCTTCCTCTCACTCCTGAGCTTTCTCTCACTCCTGAGCTTTCTCTCACTCCCGAGCTTCCCCTCAGTCCCGAGCTGCCTCGGTCCCGAGCTGTCCTTCAGTCCCGATCTGCTCCTCAGTCCAGTGGGGTTCTGGGTGGGGACTACTAGGCCATGGTCGGCGGCGAGGGTGGACTATCCAGGGACGAAGGGAGAGGGGGACTAAGACATTAAAGGAGTGGGGTCCACGTCCCGCGCCGGAGCCGCCACCATGGACAGACGCCCACCCGGACCCTCCCTTTTTGTTTTGAGGTGCGTTCGGGAGTCCGCACCTTAGGGGGGTTCTGTCACGCCCTGGTCAAAGTATTTTGTGTTTATCTTTATGTATTTGGTCAGGCCAGGGTGTGGCATGGGGTTTTTGTAATTGTGGTGTGTTTGTCTTGGGGTTTTGGTGGTGGTATTGGGATTGTAGCTTAGTGGGTTGTCTAGCAAGGTCTATGGCTGTCTGGAGTGGTTCTCAATCAGAGGCAGGTGCTTATCGTTGTCTCTGATTGGGAACCATATTTAGGCAGCCATATTCTTTGAGTTTGTCGTGGTGATTGTCCTTAGTGTCTTACTTGTACTCTCTGTTAGTTTGCACTAGATAGGCTGTTTTCGGTTTTCATTACGTTTATTGTTTTGTAGTGTTTAGTGTTTAGTCGTGTTTACGTTTTGTTTAATAAATATGGATCGCACCGACACGCTGCAGTTTGGTCCGACTCTCCTTCATCACCACTAGAAAACCGTTACAGCCTCATGAAGATGGATTAC
>NW_024604711.1:0-3690 GCF_018296145.1 Oncorhynchus tshawytscha | reverse complement strand
GGGACAGAAGAAAGGGAGGGAGAGGAACAGGTCGAGGGGGGACAGAAGAAAGGGAGGGAGAGGAACAGGTCGAGGGGGACAGAAGAAAGGGAGGGAGAGGAACAGGTCGAGGGGGACAGAAGAAAGGGAGGGAGAGGAGAGGAACAGGTCGAGGGGACAGAAGAAAGGAGGGAGAGTGAACAGGTCGAGGGGGGACAGAAGAAAGGAGGGAGAGTGAAACAGGTCGAGGGGGACAGAAGAAAGGGAGGGAGAGGAACAGGTCGAGGAGGGACAGAAGAAAGGGAGGGAGAGGAGAGGATCAGGTCGAGAGGGACAGAAGAAAGGGAGGGAGAGGAACAGGTCGAGGGGGACAGAAGAAAGGGAGGGAAGAGGAACATGATCGAGGGGGACAGAAGAAAGGGAGGGAGAGGAACAGGTCGAGGGGGGACAGAAGAAAGGGAGGAGAGAGGAACAGGTCGAGAGGGGACAGAAGAGAGAGGAGAGGAGAGGAACAGGTCGAGAGGGGACAGAAGAAAGGAGAGGAGAGGAACAGGTCTAGAGGGACAGAAGAAAGGATGAGAGGAGATGAACAGGTCGAGAGGGGACAGAAGAAAGGAGGGAGAGGAAACAGGTCGAGAGGGGACAGAAGAAAGGGAGGAGAGGAACAGGTCGAGGGAGGGACAGAAGAAAGGGAGGGAGAGGAACAGGTCGAGGGGGACAGAAGAAAGGGAGGAGAGGAACAGGTCGAGGGGGACAGAAGAAAGGAGGGAGAGAGAAACAGGTCGAGAGGGGACAGAAGAAAGGGAGGGAGAGGAACAGGTCGAGGGGGACAGAAGAAAGGGAGGGAGAGGAACAGGTCGAGGGGGACAGAAGAAAGGAGGGAGGGAGAGGAACAGGTCGAGGGGGACAGAAGAAAGGGAGGGAGAGGAGAGGGAACAGGTCGAGGGGGACAGAAGAAAGGGAGGGAGAGGAACAGGTCGAGGGGGACAGAAGAAAGGGAGGGAGAGGAACAGGTCAAGGGGGACAGAAGAAAGGAGGGAGAGGAGAGGAACAGGTCGAGAGGGACAGAAGAAAGGGAGGGAGAGGAGAGGAACAGGTCGAGAGGGGACAGAAGAAAGGGAGGAGAGAAGAACAGGTCGAGGGGGACAGAAGAAAGGAGGAGAGAGGAACAGGTCGAGGGGGACAGAAGAAAGGGAGGGAGAGGAACAGGTCGAGGGGGACTGAAGAAAGCGAGGGAAGAGGAGATATCAGAACGAGGAGGGACAGAAGAAAGGGAGGAGATGGAACATAACGAGGGGGACAGAAGAAAGGAGGGAGAGGAAACATGATCGAGGGGGACAGAAGAAAGGAGGTGAGAGGAAGAACATGATGAGAGGGGACAGAAGAAAGGAGGGAGAGGATGAGGAACAGGTCGAGAGGGGACAGAAGAAAGCGGAGGGAGATGAACAGGTCGAGGGAGGGACAGAAGAAAGGGAGGAGAGGAACAGGTCGAGGGGGACAGAAGAAAGGGAGGGAGAGGAGAGGATCAGGTCGAGGGGGGACAGAAGAAAGGGAGGGAGAGGAAACAGGTCGAGGGGGGACAGAAGAAAGGGAGGGAGAGGAACCAGGTCGAGGGGGGACAGAAGAAAGGGAGGGAGAGGAACAGGTCGAGGGGGACAGAAGAAAGGGAGGGAGAGGAGAGGATCAGGTCGAGAGGACAGAAGAAAGGGAGGGGAGAGGAACAGATCTGAGAGGACAGAAGAAAGGATGAGAGGAGAGGATCATGACGAGTGTGACAGAAGAAAGGGAGAGAGAGGAACAGGTCGAGAGGGACAGAAGAAAGGGATGAGAGAGGAACAGGTCGGAGGGACAGAAGAAAGGGAGAGGAGAGGAACAGGTCGAGGGGGACAGAAGAAAGGGAGGGAGAGGAACATATCGAGGGGGACAGAAGAAAGGGAGGGAGAGAGGAACAGGTCGAGGGGGACAGAAGAAAGGGAGGGAGAGGAACAGGTCGAGAGGGACA
The DNA here is from genome assembly GCF_018296145.1 of Oncorhynchus tshawytscha. NCBI lineage: Eukaryota > Metazoa > Chordata > Actinopteri > Salmoniformes > Salmonidae > Oncorhynchus > Oncorhynchus tshawytscha. The sequence continues at coordinate 1,709 of NW_024604711.1, read as the reverse complement.
GAAGAAAGGGAGGGAGAGGAGAGGATCAGGTCGAGGGGGGACAGAAGAAAGGGAGGGAGAGGAACAGGTCGAGGGGGACAGAAGAAAGGGAGGGAGAGGAACAGGTCGAGGGGGACAGAAGAAAGGGAGGGAGAGGAACAGGTCGAGGGGGACAGAAGAAAGGGAGGGAGAGGAGAGGATCAGGTCGAGAGGGACAGAAGAAAGGAGTGGAGAGGAACAGGTCGAGGGGGACAGAAGAAAGGAGGGAGAGGAACAGGTCGAGGGGGGACAGAAGAAAGGAGGAGAGAGGAACATGATCGAGGGAGGGACAGAAGAAAGGGGAGGAGAGGAGAGGAACAGGTCGAGAGGGGACAGAAGAAAGGGAGGGAGGAGAGGAACAGGTCGAGGGGGGACAGAAGAAAGGGAGGGAGAGAGAGAACAGGTCGAGAGGGACAGAAGAAAGGAGGAGAGAGGAAACAGGTCGAGGGGGGACAGAAGAAAGGGAGGGAGAGGAACAGGTCGAGGGGGGACAGAAGAAAGGGAGAGGAGAGGAACAGGTCGAGGGGGACAGAAGAAAGGGAGGGAGAGGAACAGGTCGAGGGGGACAGAAGAAAGGGAGGGAGAGGAACAGGTCGAGGGGGACAGAAGAAAGGAGGAGAGGAGAGGAACAGGTCGAGGGGGACAGAAGAAAGGGAGGGAGAGAGAACAGGTCGAGGGGGACAGAAGAAAGGAGGGAGAGGAACAGGTCGAGGGGGACAGAAGAAAGGAGGGAGATGAGAGGATCAGGTCGAGAGGGGACAGAAGAAAGGGAGGGAGAGGAACAGGTCGAGGGGGACAGAAGAAAGGAGGGAGAGAGGAACAGGTCGAGAGGGGACAGAAGAAAGGGAGGAGAGAGGAACAGGTCGAGGGAGGGACAGAAGAAAGTGATGAGATGAGAGGAACATGACGAGGGGACAGAAGAAAGAGGGAGAGAGATGAACTATATCGAGAGTGATCAGAAGAACAGTGAGGGAAGATGAAACAGATCGAGTGGGATCAAGAAGAGCGATGAGGATGATGAACATGTCGAGAGGGGACAGAAGAAAGGGAGGGAGATGAGAGAACAGGTCGAGGGGACAGAAGAAAGGGAGGAGAGAGAGAACAGATCGAGGGGACAGAAGAAAGTGAGGGAGAGGAACAGGTCGAGGGGGGCAGAAGAAAGGGAGGGAGATGGAACAGGTCGAGGGGGACAGAAGAAAGGGAGGGAGAGGAACAGGTCGAGGGGGACTAGAAGAAAGGGAGGGAGAGGAGAGGATCAGGTCGAGAGGGACAGAAGAAAGGAGGGAGAGAGAACAGGTCGAGGGGGGACAGAAGAAAGTGGAGGGAGATGAACAGGTCGAGGGGGACAGAAGAAAGGGAGGGAGAGGAACAGGTCGAGGGGGACAGAAAGAAAGGGAGGGAGAGGAGAGGATCAGGTCGAGAGGGACAGAAGAAAGGGAGGAGAGGAACAGGCCGAGGGGGACAGAAGAAAGGATGGAAGAGGAAACAGGTCGAGGGGGACAGAAGAAAGGAGAGGAGAGGAACAGGTCGAGGGGGACAGAAGAAAGGAGGGAGAGGAGAGGAAACAGGTCGAGGGGGACAGAAGAGGGAGGGAGAGGAGAGGAACAGGCCGAGAGGGACAGAAGAAAGGGAGAGGAGAGGAACAGGTCGAGGGGGACAGAAGAAAGGGAGGGAGAGGAGAGGACAGGTCG
>NW_024604710.1:0-3687 GCF_018296145.1 Oncorhynchus tshawytscha | reverse complement strand
GGTCTGTCATGCTATAATTGAGGCAGTAGATCTAGCTGGTCTGTCATGCTATAATAGAGGCAGTAGATCTAGCTGGTCTGTCATGCTATAATTGAGGCAGTAGATCTAGCTGGTCTGTCTTAATATAATAGAGACAGGAGATCTAGCTGGTCTGTCATAATATATTAGAGACAGTAGATCTAGCTGGTCTGTCATAATATAATAGAGACAGTAGATCTAGCTGGTCTGTCATAATATAATAGAGACAGTATATCTTGCTGGTCTATCATAATACAATAGAGACAGTAGATCTAGCTGGTCTGTGATCTAGCTGGTCTGTCATAATATAATAGAGACAGTAGATCTAGCTGGTCTGTCATAATATAATAGAGACAGTAGATCTAGCTGGTCTGTCATAATATAATAGAGACAGTAGATCTAGCTGGTCTGTCATAATATAATAGAGACAGTAGATCTAGCTGGTCTGTCATAATATAATAGAGACAGTAGATCTAGCTGGTCTGTCATAATATAATAGAGACAGTAGATCTAGCTGGTCTGTCATAAAATATTAGAGACAGTAGATCTAGCTGGTCTGTCATAATATAATAGAGACAGTTGATCTAGCTGGTCTATCATAATATAATAGAGACAGTAGATCTAGCTGGTCTGTCATAATATAATAGAGACAGTAGATCTAGCTGGTCTGTTATATTATAATAGAGACAGTAGATCTAGCTGGTCTGTTATATTATAATTGAGGCAGTAGATCCAGCTGGTCTGTCATAATATAATAGAGACAGTAGATCTAGCTGGTCTGTTATATTATAATAGAGACAGTAGATCTAGCTGGTCTGTTATATTATAATTGAGGCAGCAGATCTAGCTGGTCTGTCATAATATAATAGAGACAGTAGATCTAGCTGGTCTATCATAATATAATAGAGACAGTAGATCTAGCTGGTCTGTCATAATATAATAGAGACATTATATCTTGCTGGTCTATCATAATATAATAGAGACAGTAGATCTAGCTGGTCTGACATAATATAATAGAGACAGTAGATCTAGCTGGTCTGTCATAAAGTATTAGAGACAGTAGATCTAGCTGGTCTGTCATAATATAATAGAGACAGTAGATCTAGCTGGTCTGTCATAATATAATAGAGACAGGAGATCTAGCTGGTCTGTCATAATATAATAGAGACAGTAGATCTAGCTGGTCTGTCATAATATATTAGAGACAGTAGATCTAGCTGGTCTGACATAATATAATAGAGACAGTAGATCTAGCTGGTCAGTCATAATATATTAGAGACAGTAGATCTAGCTGGTCTGCCATAATATAATAGAGACAGTAGATCTAGCTGGTCTGTCATAATATAATAGAGACAGTATATCATAATATAATAGAGACAGTATATCTTGCGGGTCTATCATAATATAATAGAGACAGTAGATCTAGCTGGTCTGACATAATATAATAGAGACAGTAGATCTTGCTGGTCTGTCCTAATATATTAGAGACAGTAGATCTAGCTGGTCTGCCATAATATAATAGAGACAGTAGATCTAGCTGGTCTGTCATAATATAATTGAGACAGTATATTGAGCTGGTCTATCATAATATAATAGAGACAGTAGATCTAGCTGGTCTGTCACAATATAATAGAGACATCTTGCTGGTCTATCATAAAATAATAGAGACAGTAGATCTAGCTGGTCTGTCATAAAATATTAGAGACAGTATATCTTGCTGGTCTATCACAATATAATAGAGACAGTAGATCTAGCTGGTCTGACATAATATAATAGAGACAGTAGATCTAGCTGGTCTGTCATAATATAATAGAGACATATCTTGCTGGTCTATCACAATATAATAGAGACAGTAGATCTAGCTGGTCTGCCATAATATAATAGAGACAGCAGATCTAGCTGGTCTGTCATAATATAATAGAGACAGTAGATCTAGCTGGTCTGTCATAATATAATAGAGACAGTAGATCTAGCTGGTCTGTCATAATATAATAGAGACAGTAGATCTAGCTGGTCTGTCATAATATAATAGAGTAGATCAGTAGATCTAGCTGGTCTGCCATAATATAATAGAGACAGTATATCTAGCTGGTCTGTCATAATATAATAGAGACAGTAGATCTAGCTGGTCTGTCACAATATGATAGAGAAAGTAGATCTAGCTGGTCTGCCATAATATAATAGAGACAGCAGATCTATCTGGTCTGTCATAATACAATAGAGACAGTATATCAAGCTGGTCTGTCATAATATAATAGAGACAGTAGATCTAGCTGGTCTGTCTTAATATAATAGAGACAGGAGATCTAGCTGGTCTTTCATAATACAATAGAGGCAGTAGATCTAGCTGGTCTGTCATGCTATAATTGAGGCAGTAGATCTAGCTGGTCTTTCATAATACAATAGAGACAGGAGATCTATCTGGTCTGTCATAATATAATAGAGACAGTAGATCTAGCTGGTCTCGCATAATATAATAGAGACAGTAGATCTAGCTGGTCTGTCTTAATATAATACAGACAGGAGATCTAGCTGGTCTTTCATAATACAATAGAGACAGGAGATCTATCTGGTCTGTCATAATATATTAGAGACAGTAGATCTAGCTGGTCTGCCATAATATAATAGAGACAGTAGATCTAGCTGGTCTGTCATAATATAATAGAGACAGTATATTGAGCTGGTCTATCATAATATAATAGAGACAGTAGATCTAGCTGGTCTGTCATAATATAATAGAGACATTATATCTTGCTGGTCTGTCATAATATAATATAGACATAATATAATATAGACAGTAGATCTAGCTGGTCTGTCATAATATAATAGAGACAGTATATCTTGCTGGTCTGTTATATTATAATTGAGGCAGTAGATCTAGCTGGTCTGTCATAATATAATAGAGACAGTAGATCTAGCTGGTCTGTTATATTATAATAGAGACAGTAGATCTAGCTGGTCTGTTATATTATAATTGAGGCAGTAGATCTAGCTGGTCTGTCATAATATAATAGAGACAGTAGATCTAGCTGGTCTGTCATAATATAATAGAGACAGTATATCTTGCTGGTCTGTCATATTATAATAGAGACAGTATATCTAGCTGGTCTGTCATACTATAATTGAGGCAGTAGATCTAGCTGGTCTGTCATAATATAATAGAGACAGTATATTGAGATGGTCTGTCATAATATAATAGAGACAGTAGATCTAACTGGTCTGTCATATTATAATCGAGGCAGCAGATCTAGCTGGTCTGTCATAATATAATAGAGACAGTAGATCTAGCTGGTCTGTTTTATTATAATTGAGGAAGTAGATCCAGCTGGTCTGTCATAATATAATAGAGACAGTAGATCTAGCTGGTCTGTTATATTATAATAGAGACAGTAGATCTAGCTGGTCTGTTATATTATAATTGAGGCAGCAGATCTAGCTGGTCTGTCATAATATAATAGAGACAGTAGATCTAGCTGGTATGTCATAATATAATAGAGACAGTAGATCTAGCTGGTCTTTCATATTATAATTGAGGCAGTAGATCTAGCTGGTCTGTCATAATATAATAGAGACAGTAGATCTAGCTGGTCTTTCATAATATAATAGAGACAGTAGATCATGCTGGTCTGTCATAATATAATTGAGGCAGTAGATCTAAATGGTCTGTCA
>NW_024604709.1:0-3685 GCF_018296145.1 Oncorhynchus tshawytscha | reverse complement strand
TTTGCAATCACGTGGTACTGTGTGTGTAGACCGTGTGAGATTTTTTTTAAATCAATTTTGAATTTAGCCGTAACACAACAAAATGTGAGTAAGTCAAAGGCTATGAATACGTTTTGAAGGCAGTGTATGTAGGAAAAGAGCTGTAAATTTCTAAACGGCTCAGCCGGCATGGATAAAAATACCATCAAATCATAGCTGACAGTCTTGCACTTTAACCTCATAGTCATTGTATCATTTCAAATCCAAAGTGCTGGAGTACAGAGACAAAACAACAACAAATATCACTGTCACAAAACGTTTGGAGCTCACTGGACATGAAATGTGCTAATTTTATCAAATCATTCAGACTTCGCTGTAACGCTTCCAAATTTGTGTGGAAAAATATTGAATTCAAAATGTTCTACTATTTAGTTTCATATTCCATTTTTACACTAAATTCTGCAAGCAAGGTTTGTTGCACTTGGTCCCTTTGCCTATTGTTTTCACAATTAAAAAAGAAAGACAAATATATTGAAGTTACAGTGTACCATTGTACAGTTTACCACTTAGATTGACCAGTTTTAGTTCAATGTAAAAGCAGGTAAACATTCCTGTCAATTTAAAGACGAGTTTCTACACCGGGATGCAATTCTGTTGATGATTTGACACCTGTTAAGTTACCTAATTTCAGATATGGTGGTTTTCTTCATTTCACATACATTTTAACTAACCCTTATCTCTGACTTTCTTCCCCCATCTCAAAATAACTAACCCTATCTCTGACTAACACTCTTCCCCCATCTCAAAATAACTAACCCTATCTCTGACTAACACTCTTCCCCCATCTCAAAATAACTAACCCTATCTCTGACTAACACTCTTCCCCCATCTCAAAATAACTAACCCTATCTCTGACTAACACTCTTCCCCCATCCCAAAACTAACACTAAAAATAACTAACCCTATCTCTGACTAACACTCTTCCCCCATCTCAAAATAACTAACCCTATCTCTGACCCAAAATAACACTCTTCCCCCATCCCAAAATAACTAACCCTATCTCTGATTAACACTGTTCCCCCATCTCAAAATAACTAACCTTATCTCTGACTAACACTCTTCCCCCATCCCAAAATAACTAACCCTATCTCTGACTAACACTCTCCCCATCTCAAAATAACTAACCCTATCTCTGACTAACACTTTTCCCCCATCCCAAAATAACTAACCCTATCTCTGACTAACACTGTTCCCCCATCTCAAAATAACTAACCCTATCTCTGACTAACACTGTTCCCCCATCTCAAAATAACTAACCCTATCTCTGACTAACACTCTCCCCAGTCCTAATAGTGATGATCTTTGTTCCAGGTGTCCTCTTCATTGATGGGGTGGAAGTGGCAGACAATGAGATAGACCAAAGTGCGGACTCGGATCGTGAGTACAAAGCATAGAGATGTCCAAGAGAACCAGAGCAACATTACAAATGAATGATAGTAGCAAATTATATGAGACATACACTACCAACAGTCAATGATAGATTGGGTTAACTATTATACAACCGTGTTTGATACCTTAACGATTCAGTTGTCTTAGCCACGTTTGATACCTTAACACGGTTAAGTTGTCTTAGCCTCGTTAGATCCCTTGACATTATTTTTTTTTTATTTCATGTTCTCATTTACAACTGCGACCTGGTCAAGAAAAGCAGTGTGACAAAAACAACAACACAGAGATACACATGTTATAAACAAACATGCAGTCAATAATACAATATAAAAAGTCTATATACAGTGTGTGCAAATGAGGTAGGATAAGGGAGGTAAGGCAATAAATAGGCCATAGTGGCAAAATATTTACAATATAGCAATTAAACACTGGAGAGGTAGATGTGCAAGTAGAGATACTGGGGTGCAAAGGATCAAAATAAATCAAATAATTAAAAGTATGGGGGTGAGGTAGTTGGATGGACTATTTGCAGATGGGCTATGTACAGGTGCAGTGATCTGTGAGCTGCTCTGACAGCTGGTGCTTAAAGTTAGTGAGGGAGATACGAGTCTCCAGCTTCAGTGATTTTTGCAGTTCGTTCCAGTGATTGGCAGCAGAGAACTGGAAGGAGAGGCGGCCAAAGGAGGAACTGAGTTTTGTTGTGACCAGTGAGATATACGTCTGGAGCGCATGCTACGGGTGGGTGCTGCTATGGTGACCAGTGAGCTGAGATAAGGTGGGGATTTACCTAGCAAAGACTTATAGATGACCTGGAGCCAGTGGGTTTGGCAACAAATATGAAGCGAGGGCCAGCCAACGAGCATACAGGTCGCAGCGGTGGCTAGTATATAGGGCTTTGGTGACAAAACAGATGGCACTGTAATAGACTGCATCCAATTTGTTGAGTAGAGTGTTGGAGGCAATTTTGTAAATGACATCCCGGAAGTCAAGGATCGGTAGGATAGTCAGTTTTACGAGGTATGTTTGGCAGCATAAGTGAAGGAGGCTTTGTTGCGAAATAGGAAGCCGATGGTTTAGTTGTCTTTGCCTCGTTTGATCCCTTAACATGTTTACAGTTGCCTTAACCCTTTTATCTACTTTATTTATATAACCCCATTCTATATTTCTTCTTTATTTGATCAACTTTTATTTATTATATTGTTGCATTACTCTCTCATGTCCGCGGTCGTTGTACCATTGTTTTGCTATTTACATTTTATTCTTGTCTATCTTCATTTTATATTTGTGTAGAAACATAATGTGTCTTTATTTTTCTAACTTCTATTATTTTTTATTTTTTTAAATGCAAGAAATGTGCTGTGTAAATACAGTTTGATTCATACAAAGGGGAAGTTTGGCTAGCTCAGTGTAGGGATTGGAATGGATCGTCCTGACCTAACCAAATAGAGAATAAACAAGGCTCTCTAAGGTCAGGGCATGACATCACGGGAATGGATCGTCAACATTTTTTTATGGTGTTGGATCAATGAGTTCCAGGGTCATCACCCTTCTAGCGGGGGTCAATGGGCACGCCCACCCTATGGAGACTAAAACATGATTTTGCTGTGAAATACAATTATCTGAGGTCCCTTAGTCAAACACAGATTCAACAACATACACCAGGAGGTTTTCCCAATTCCTTGCAAAGAAGGATACCTATTGAATATCCTACGAAGAATGGTGCAGTTTCTATTACACATGGTGTATCAAAACACAGAGGCACTACAATGATACCGGTGTCCTTCCTAACTAAGTTGCCGGAGAGGAAGGAAACCGCTAAAGGATTTCACCATGAGACCAACAGTTTAAAACATGACACTAAACTATTATTGCAAAACATGTGGCCAAGCACTTAACTTCAGAATAAAAATAAGAAACAGAATGGAACTAGCACAGGCAAATCCTAGAGAAACACCTGTTTCAGTCTGCTTTCCACCAGACACTGGTAAATGAATACACTTTCAGCAGGGCGATAACCAAAAACAGAAGACCAAATCTACACTTGAGTAAGGCTTACCAAGAAGACAGTGAATGTTCCTGAGTGGCAGAGTTGCCCGAAGTCTATGGCAAGACCTGAAGATGTCCTGGCAAGGATCAACAACCAATTTGACAGAGCTTAAAGAGTTAAAGAGTTTGGAAAAGAGTAATAAGTAAATATTCCACAATCAAGGTGTGGAAAGAGACTTCCTCAGTAAGACTCACAGCTGTAATCACTGCC
>NW_024604708.1:0-3685 GCF_018296145.1 Oncorhynchus tshawytscha | reverse complement strand
CTTGTTTATGGAAAAGTGCTTATTTCTGTATTTCCATGTTGCAACTTGCTGAAAACTATCTCTACAATGTTCAGTTCATCTCAAATAAACAGCACAGCAAAAATTGGACATCCAGAGTGCAACAAACACGATTTTAGAGCTTGTTTATGGAAAAGTGCTCATTTCTGTATTTCCATGTTGCAACTTGCTGAAAACTATCTACAATGTTAAGTTCATCTCAAATAAACAGCACAGCAAAAATTGGACATCCAGAGTGCAACAAACATGATTTAGAGCTTGTTTATGGAAAAGTGCTTATTTCTGTATTTCCATGTTGCAACTTGCTGAAAACTATCTGCAATGTTCAGTTCATCTCAAATAGACAGCACAGCAAAAATTGGACATCCAGAGTGCAACAAACATGAATTTAGAGCTTGTTTATGGAAAAGTGCTTATTTCTGTATTTCCATGTTGCAACTTGCTGAAAACTATCTACAATGTTCAGTTCATCTCAAATAAACAGCACAGCAAAAATTGGACATCCAGAGTGCAACAAACATGATTTAGAGCTTGTTTATGGAAAAGTGCTTATTTCTGTATTTCCATGTTGCAACTTGCTGAAAACTATCTGCAATGTTCAGTTCATCTCAAATAGACAGCACAGCAAAAATTGGACATCCAGAGTGCAACAAACATGATTTAGAGCTTGTTTATGGAAAAGTGCTTATTTCTGTATTTCCATGTTGCAACCTGCTGAAAACTATCTACAATGTTCAGTTCATCTCAAATAGACAGCACAGCTAAAATTGGACATCCAGAGTGCAACAAACATGATTTAGAGCTTGTTCATGGAAAGTGCTTATTTCTGCATTTCAATGTTGCAACTTACTGAAAACAGTTTGCAGTGTTTTCATAACATCTCGAATAAACATAACAAAAACATTTTTTATCCAGAGTGCATCAAACTTGAATTAGAGCTTGTTTATGGAAAAGTGCTTATTTCTGTATTTCCATGTTGCAACTTGCTGAAAACTATCTACAATGTTCAGTTCATCTCAAATAGACAGCACAGCAAAAATTGGACATCCAGAGTGCAACAAACATGATTTAGAGCTTGTTTATGGAAAAGTGCTTATTTCTGTATTTCCATGTTGCAACTTGCTGAAAACTATCTACAATGTTCAGTTCATCTCAAATAAACAGCACAGCAAAAATTGGACATCCAGAGTGCAACAAACATGATTTAGAGCTTGTTTATGGAAAAGTGCTTATTTCTGTATTTCCATGTTGCAACTTGCTGAAAACTATCTACAATGTTCAGTTCATCTCAAATAGACAGCACAGCAAAAATTGGACATCCAGAGTGCAACAAACATGATTTAGAGCTTGTTTATGGAAAAGTGCTTATTTCTGTATTTCCATGTTGCAACTTGCTGAAAACTATCTACAATGTTCAGTTCATCTCAAATAAACAGCACAGCAAAAATTGGACATCCAGAGTGCAACAAACACGATTTAGAGCTTGTTTATGGAAAAGTGCTCATTTCTGTATTTCCATGTTGCAACTTGCTGAAAACTATCTACAATGTTCAGTTCATCTCAAATAAACAGCACAGCAAAAATTGGACATCCAGAGTGCCACAAACATGAATTTAGAGCTTGTTTATGGAAAAGTGCTTATTTCTGTATTTCCATGTTGCAACTTGCTGAAAACTATCTGCAATGTTCAGTTCATCTCAAATAGACAGCACAGCAAAAATTGGACATCCAGAGTGCAACAAACATGATTTAGAGCTTGTTTATGGAAAAGTGCTTATTTCTGTATTTCCATGTTGCAACTTGCTGAAAACTATCTACAATGTTAAGTTCATCTCAAATAAACAGCACAGCAAAAATTGGACATCCAGAGTGCAACAAACATGATTTAGAGCTTGTTTATGGAAAAGTGCTTATTTCTGTATTTCCATGTTGCAACTTGCTGAAAACTATCTACAATGTTAAGTTCATCTCAAATAAACAGCACAGCAAAAATTGGACATCCAGAGTGCAACAAACATGATTTAGAGCTTGTTTATGGAAAAGTGCTTATTTCTGTATTTCCATGTTGCAACTTGCTGAAAACTATCTGCAATGTTCAGTTCATCTCAAATAGACAGCACAGCAAAAATTGGACATCCAGAGTGCAACAAACATGATTTAGAGCTTGTTTATGGAAAAGTGCTTATTTCTGTATTTCCATGTTGCAACTTGCTGAAAACTATCTACAATGTTCAGTTCATCTCAAATAGACAGCACAGCAAAAATTGGACATCCAGAGTGCAACAAACATGATTTAGAGCTTGTTTATGGAAAAGTGCTTATTTCTGTATTTCCATGTTGCAACTTGCTGAAAACTATCTACAATGTTCAGTTCATCTCAAATAGACAGCACAGCAAAAATTGGACATCCAGAGTGCAACAAACATGATTTAGAGCTTGTTTATGGAAAAGTGCTTATTTCTGTATTTCCATGTTGCAACTTGCTGAAAACTATCTGCAATGTTCAGTTCATCTCAAATAGACAGCACAGCAAAAATTGGACATCCAGAGTGCAACAAACATGAATTTAGAGCTTGTTTATGGAAAAGTGCTTATTTCTGTATTTCCATGTTGCAACTTGCTGAAAACTGTCTACAATGTTCAGTTCATCTCAAATAGACAGCACAGCAAAAATTGGACATCCAGAGTGCAAACAAACATGATTTAGAGCTTGTTTATGGAAAAGTGCTTATTTCTGTATTTCCATGTTGCAACCTGCTGAAAACTATCTACAATGTTCAGTTCATCTCAAATAGACAGCACAGCAAAAATTGGACATCCAGAGTGCAACAAACATGATTTAGAGCTTGTTCATGGAAAGTGCTTATTTCTGCATTTCAATGTTGCAACTTACTGAAAACAGTTTGCAGTGTTTTCATAACATCTCGAATAAACATAACAAAAACATTTTTTTTGTCCAGAGTGCGTCAAACTTGAATTAGAGCTTGTTTATGGAAAAGTGCTTATTTCTGTATTTCCATGTTGCAACTTGCTGAAAACTATCTACAATGTTCAGTTCATCTCAAATAGACAGCACAGCAAAAATTGGACATCCAGAGTGCAACAAACATGATTTAGAGCTTGTTTATGGAAAAGTGCTTATTTCTGTATTTCCATGTTGCAACTTGCTGAAAACTATCTGCAATGTTCAATTCATCTCAAATAGACAGCACAGCAAAAATTGGACATCCAGAGTGCAACAAACATGAATTTAGAGCTTGTTTATGGAAAAGTGCTTATTTCTGTATTTCCATGTTGCAACTTGCTGAAAACTATCTACAATGTTCAGTTCATCTCAAATAGACAGCACAGCTAAAATTGGACATCCAGAGTGCAACAAACATGAATTTAGAGCTTGTTTATGGAAAAGTGCTTATTTCTGTATTTCCATGTTGCAACTTGCTGAAAACTATCTACAATGTTCAGTTCATCTCAAATAAACAGCACAGCAAAAATTGGACATCCAGAGTGCAACAAACATGATTTAGAGCTTGTTTATGGAAAAGTGCTTATTTCTGTATTTCCATGTTGCAACTTGCTGAAAACTATCTGCAATGTTCAGTTCATCTCAAATAGACAGCACAGCAAAAATTGGACATCCAGAGTGCAACAAACATGATTTAGAGCT
>NW_024604707.1:0-3684 GCF_018296145.1 Oncorhynchus tshawytscha | reverse complement strand
GTAGAGGTGATAGACAGGGAGGTGGTAAACTAAACATTAAGGGTTGAGTGTGTGAGTCTACAGCCTCTAGTGGGATTCTACTGTAGTCTGTTATCAGTCCATGATAACTTGTAGTGTAGAGGTGATAGACAGGGAGGTGGTAAACTAAACATTAAGGGTTGAGTGTGTGAGTCTACAGCCTCTAGTGGGATTCTACTGTAGTCTGTTATCAGTCCATGATAACTTGTAGTGTAGAGGTGATAGACAGGGAGGTGGTAAACTAAACATTAAGGGTTGAGTGTGTGAGTCTACAGCCTCTAGTGGGATTCTACTGTAGTCTGTTATCAGTCCATGATAACTTGTAGTGTAGAGGTGATAGACAGGGAGGTGGTAAACTAAACATTAAGGGTTGAGTGTGTGAGTCTACAGCCTCTAGTGGGATTCTACTGTAGTCTGTTATCAGTCCTTGTAGTGATAAAACATTGGGTTGAGTGTGTGAGTCTACAGCCTCTAGTGGGATTCTACTGTAGTCTGTTATCAGTCCATGATAACTTGTAGTGTAGAGGTGATAGACAGGGAGGTGGTAAACTAAACATTAAGGGTTGAGTGTGTGAGTCTACAGCCTCTAGTGGGATTCTACTGTAGTCTGTTATCAGTCCATGATAACTTGTAGTGTAGAGGTGATAGACAGGGAGGTGGTAAACTAAACATTAAGGGTAAACTAAACATTAAGGGTTGAGTGTGTGAGTCTACAGCCTCTAGTGGGATTCTACTGTAGTCTGTTATCAGTCCATGATAACTTGTAGTGTAGAGGTGATAGACAGGGAGGTGGTAAACTAAACATTAAGGGTTGAGTGTGTGAGTCTACAGCCTCTAGTGGGATTCTACTGTAGTCTGTTATCAGTCCATGATAACTTGTAGTGTAGAGGTGATAGACAGGGAGGTGGTAAACTAAACATTAAGGGTTGAGTGTGTGAGTCTACAGCCTCTAGTGGGATTCTACTGTAGTCTGTTATCAGTCCATGATAACTTGTAGTGTAGAGGTGATAGACAGGGAGGTGGTAAACTAAACATTAAGGGTTGAGTGTGTGAGTCTACAGCCTCTAGTGGGATTCTACTGTAGTCTGTTATCAGTCCATGATAACTTGTAGTGTAGAGGTGATAGACAGGGAGGTGGTAAACTAAACATTAAGGGTTGAGTGTGTGAGTCTACAGCCTCTAGTGGGATTCTACTGTAGTCTGTTATCAGTCCATGATAACTTGTAGTGTAGAGGTGATAGACAGGGAGGTGGTAAACTAAACATTAAGGGTTGAGTGTGTGAGTCTACAGCCTCTAGTGGGATTCTACTGTAGTCTGTTATCAGTCCATGATAACTTGTAGTGTAGAGGTGATAGACAGGGAGGTGGTAAACTAAACATTAAGGGTTGAGTGTGTGAGTCTACAGCCTCTAGTGGGATTCTACTGTAGTCTGTTATCAGTCCATGATAACTTGTAGTGTAGAGGTGATAGACAGGGAGGTGGTAAACTAAACATTAAGGGTTGAGTGTGTGAGTCTACAGCCTCTAGTGGGATTCTACTGTAGTCTGTTATCAGTCCATGATAACTTGTAGTGTAGAGGTGATAGACAGGGAGGTGGTAAACTAAACATTAAGGGTTGTGTGAGTGTGTGAGTCTGTTATCAGTCCATGATAACTTGTAGTGTAGAGGTGATAGACAGGGAGGTGGTAAACTAAACATTAAGGGTTGAGTGTGTGAGTCTACAGCCTCTAGTGGGATTCTACTGTAGTCTGTTATCCATGATAACTTGTAGTGTGTGATAGACAGGGAGTCCATGATAACTTGTAGTGTAGAGGTGATAGACAGGGAGGTGGTAAACTAAACATTAAGGGTTGAGTGTGTGAGTCTACAGCCTCTAGTGGGATTCTACTGTAGTCTGTTATCAGTCCATGATAACTTGTAGTGTAGAGGTGATAGACAGGGAGGTGGTAAACTAAACATTAAGGGTTGAGTGTGTGAGTCTACAGCCTCTAGTGGGATTCTACTGTAGTCTGTTATCAGTCCATGATAACTTGTAGTGTAGAGGTGATAGACAGGGAGGTGGTAAACTAAACATTAAGGGTTGAGTGTGTGAGTCTACAGCCTCTAGTGGGATTCTACTGTAGTCTGTTATCAGTCCATGATAACTTGTAGTGTAGAGGTGATAGACAGGGTTGAGGTGGTAAACTAAACATCTGTTAAGGGTTGAGTGTGACAGGGAGTGGTAAACTAAACATTACAGCCTCTAGTGGGATTCTACTGTAGTCTGTTATCAGTCCATGATAACTTGTAGTGTAGAGGTGATAGACAGGGAGGTGGTAAACTAAACATTAAGGGTTGAGTGTGTGAGTCTACAGCCTCTAGTGGGATTCTACTGTAGTCTGTTATCAGTCCATGATAACTTGTAGTGTAGAGGTGATAGACAGGGAGGTGGTAAACTAAACATTAAGGGTTGAGTGTGTGAGTCTACAGCCTCTAGTGGGATTCTACTGTAGTCTGTTATCAGTCCATGATAACTTGTAGTGTAGAGGTGATAGACAGGGAGGTGGTAAACTAAACATTAAGGGTTGAGTGTGTGAGTCTACAGCCTCTAGTGGGATTCTACTGTAGTCTGTTATCAGTCCATGATAACTTGTAGTGTAGAGGTGATAGACAGGGAGGTGGTAAACTAAACATTAAGGGTTGAGTGTGTGAGTCTACAGCCTCTAGTGGGATTCTACTGGTCTGTTATCAGTCCATGATAACTTGTAAACAGGGAGGTGGTAAACTAAACATTAAGGGTTGAGTGTGTGAGTCTACAGCCTCTAGTGGGATTCTACTGTAGTCTGTTATCAGTCCATGATAACTTGTAGTGTAGAGGTGATAGACAGGGAGGTGGTAAACTAAACATTAAGGGTTGAGGTGGTAAGCCTCTACTAAGTCCATGATAACATGTAGTAAGGTGATAGACAGGAGGTGAGTGTGTGAGTCTACAGCCTCTGTATTCTACTACTGTGTCTGTTATCAGTCATGATAACAGTGATATAGACTTAAACTAAAACATTAGGGGTTGAGTGTGTGAGTTTACAGCCTCTAGTGGGATTCTACTGTAGTCTGTTATCAGTCCATGATAACTTGTAGTGTAGAGGTGATAGACAGGGAGGTGGTAAACTAAACATTAAGGGTTGAGTGTGTGAGTCTACAGCCTCTAGTGGGATTCTACTGTAGTCTGTTATCAGTCCATGATAACTTGTAGTGTAGAGGTGATAGACAGGGAGGTGGTAAACTAAACATTAAGGGTTGAGTGTGTGAGTCTACAGCCTCTAGTGGGATTCTACTGTAGTCTGTTATCAGTCCATGATAACTTGTAGTGTAGAGGTGATAGACAGGGAGGTGGTAAACTAAACATTAAGGGTTGAGTGTGTGAGTCTACAGCCTCTAGTGGGATTCTACTGTAGTCTGTTATCAGTCCATGATAACTTGTAGTGTAGAGGTGATAGACAGGGAGGTGGTAAACTAAACATTAAGGGTTGAGTGTGTGAGTCTACAGCCTCTAGTGGGATTCTACTGTAGTCTGTTATCAGTCCATGATAACTTGTAGTGTAGAGGTGATAGACAGGGAGGTGGTAAACTAAACATTAAGGGTTGAGTGTGTGAGTCTACAGCCTCTAGTGGGATTCTACTGTAGT
>NW_024604706.1:0-3680 GCF_018296145.1 Oncorhynchus tshawytscha | reverse complement strand
TATTTATTAAACAAAACGTAAACACGACTAAACACTAAACACGACTAAACACTAAACACTACAAAACAATAAACGTAATGAAAACCGAAAACAGCCTATCTAGTGCAAACTAACAGAGAGTACAAGTAAGACACTAAGGACAATCACCCACGACAAACTCAAGAATATGGCTGCCTAAATATGGTTCCCAATCAGAGACAACGATAAGCACCTGCCTCTGATTGAGAACCACTCCAGACAGCCATAGACCTTGCTAGACAACCCACTAAGCTACAATCCCAATACCACCACCAAAACCCCAAGACAAACACACCACAATTACAAAAACCCCATGCCACACCCTGGCCTGACCAAATACATAAAGATAAACACAAAATACTTTGACCAGGGCGTGACAGAACCCCCCTAAGGTGCGGACTCCCGAACGCACCTCAAAACAATAGGGAGGGTCCGGGTGGGCGTCTGTCCATGGTGGCGGCTCCGGCGCGGGACGTGGACCCCACTCCTTTAATGTCTTAGTCCCCTCTCCCTTCGTCCCTGGATAGTCCACCCTCGCCGCCGACCATGGCCTAGTAGTCCCCACCCAGAACCCCACTGGACTGAGGAGCAGATCGGGACTGAAGGACAGCTCGGGACCGAGGCAGCTCGGGACTGAGGGGAAGCTCGGGAGTGAGAGAAAGCTCAGGAGTGAGAGGAAGCTCAGGAGTGAGAGGAAGCTCAGGAGTGAGAGGAAGCTCAGGAGTGAGAGGAAGCTCAGGAGTGAGAGGAAGCTGAGAGGAAGCTCAGGAGTGAGAGGAAGCTCAGGCAGGTAGATAGATCTACCAGCTCCTGGCTGGCTGGTGGTTTCAGCAGATCCTGGCTGACTGGCAGATCCTGGCTGACTGGCAGATCCTGGCTGACTGGCAGATCTGGAAGAGTCTGGTTGACTGGCAGATCTGGAAGAGTCTGGTTGACTGGCAGATCTGGAAGAGTCTGGTTGACTGGCAGATCTGGAAGAGTCTGGTTGACTGGCAGATCTGGAAGAGTCTGGTTGACTGGCAGATCTGGAAGAGTCTGGTTGACTGGCAGATCTGGAAGAGTCTGGCTGACTGGCAGATCTGGAAGAGTCTGGCTGACTGGCAGATCTGGAAGAGTCTGGCTGACTGGCAGATCTGGCGGCGCTGGGCAGACTGGCGGCGCTGGGCAGACTGGCAGACTGGCGGCGCTGGGCAGACTGGCGATGCTGGGCAGACTGGCGGCGCTGGGCAGACTGGCGGCGCTGGGCAGACTGGCGGTGCTGGGCAGACTGGCGGTGCTGGGCAGACTGACGACGCTGGGCAGACTGACGACGCTGGGCAGACTGGCGATGCTGGGCAGACTGGCGATGCTGGGCAGACTGACGGCGCTGGGCAGACTGGCGACGCTGGGCAGACTGGGGGCACTGGCGGCGCTGGGCAGACTGGCGGCACTAGCTGCTCCATATAGGCTGACAGCTCTGGCGGCTTCTTACAGACTGACCGCTCTGGCGGCTCCGTGCTGACTGGCAGCTCCTTGCAGACTGGCAGCTCCGTGCAGACTGACAGCTCCGTGCAGACTGACAGCTCCGTGCAGACTGACAGCTCCTTGCAGACTGGCAGCTCCATGCAGACTGGCAGCTCCATGCAGACTGGCAGCTCCATGCAGACTGGCTGCTCTATGCAGACTGACAGCTCTGGCTGCTTCATGCAGACTGACATCTCTGGCTGCTCCATGTAGACTGGCTGCTTCATGCAGACTGACAGCTCGGGCTGCTTCATGTAGACTGACAGCTCTGGCTGCTCCATGCGGACTGACAGCTCTGGCTGCTCCATGTAGACTGACTGCTTCATGCAGACTGGCAGCTCGGGCTGCTTCATGTAGACTGACAGCTCTGGCTGCTCCATGCAGACTGACAGCTCTGACTGTTCCATGCAGACTGACAGCTCTGGCTGCTTCATGCAGACTGGCAGCTCTGGCTGCTCCATGTAGACTGGCTGCTTCATGCAGACTGGCAGCTCGGGCTGCTTCATGTAGACTGACAGCTCTGGCTGCTCCTTGCAGACTGGCAGCTCCATGCAGACTGGCAGCTCTGGCTGCTCCATGCAGACTGACAGCTCTGGCTGCTTCATGCAGACTGGCAGCTCTGGCTGCTCCATGCAGACTG
This sequence comes from Oncorhynchus tshawytscha, assembly GCF_018296145.1. Taxonomy (NCBI): domain Eukaryota; kingdom Metazoa; phylum Chordata; class Actinopteri; order Salmoniformes; family Salmonidae; genus Oncorhynchus; species Oncorhynchus tshawytscha. The sequence continues at coordinate 1,519 of NW_024604706.1, read as the reverse complement.
GCAGCTCTGGCTGCTCCATGCAGACTGACAGCTCTGGCTGCTCCATGCAGACTGGCTGCTTCATGCAGACTGGCAGCTCTGGCTGCTCCATGCAGACTGACAGCTCTGGCTGCTCCATGCAGACTGACAGCTCTGGCTGCTCCTTGCAGACTGGCAGCTCTGGCTGCTCCATGCAGACTGACAGCTCTGGCTGCTCCATGCAGACTGACATCTCTGGCTGCTCCATGCAGACTGACATCTCTGGCTGCTCCATGCAGCTGCAGCTCTGGCTGCTCCATGCAGACTGACAGCTCTGGCTGCTCCATGCAGACTGACAGCTCTGGCTGCTCTATGCGGACTGACAGCTCTGGCTGCTCCATGCAGGCTGGCAGCTCTGGCTGCGCTGAACAGGCGGGAGACTCCGGCAGCGTAGGAGAGGAGAAAGGCTCTGGCTGCGCTAAACAGGCGGGAGGCTCCGGCAGCGCTGTAGAGGAGGAAGGCTCTGGCTGCGCTGAACAGGCGGGAGGATCCGGCAGCGCTGTAGAGGAGAAAGGCTCTGGCTGCGCTAAACAGGCGGGAGACTCCAGCAGCGCAGGAGAGGAGAAAAGCGCTGGCTGCGCTGAACAGGCGAGGCACACTGAAGGCCTGGTGCATGGTGCTGGAACTGGTGGTACTGGATCGAGGACACGCACAGGAAGCCTGGAGCGGGGAGCTGCTACCGGAGGACTGGAGTGTGGAGGTGGCACAGGATGGGCTAGACCGTGAAGGCGTACTGGAGATCTTGAGAGCAGTGTTGGCACAGGATGTGCAAGGCTAGGGATGTGCACAGGAGGCCTGGTGCGTGAGGCTGGCACCAACTTCACCAGCCGACTAACACGCACCTCAGGACGAGTATGGAGCGCTAACCCAGGTGCCATCAAATCCCCAACACGTTCCGTCGGGCGAATTCCATGCAAAAAGCACCAACACAGCAACTCCCTCATTTCTCTCTCCTCCAATTTCCCCATTAACTCCTTCACAGTCTCTGGTTCTGGTCTCCTCCTTGGCTCCTCACGATAAACAGGGAGAGTTGGCTCAGGTCTGACTCCTGACTCTGCCACACTCTCCCTGAGCCCCCCAAGAAATTTTTGGGGCTGATTCTCAGGCTTCCATCCGCTACGCCGTGCTGCCTCCTCATATCTGCGCCTCTCAGCTTTCGCCGCCTCCAGTTCTTCCTTGGGGCGGCGATATTCTCCAGGCTGAGCCCAGGGTCCTTTACCGTCCAGTTCTTCCTCCCATGTCCATTTCTCCAGGTGGTGCAGCCTCTCCCACTGCAGCTGCTGCTGCTCCTGCTGCTGCTGCCTCTGTTGCCTCTCCTGTGGTTCCTGCCTGTTAACACGCTGCTTGGTCCGTTGGTGGTGGGTGATTCTGTAACGGTTTTCTAGTGGTGATGAAGGAGAGTCGGACCAAACTGCAGCGTGTCGATTGCGATCCATATTTATTAAACAAAACGTAAACACGACTAAACACTAAACACGACTAAACACTAAACACTACAAAA
>NW_024604705.1:0-3679 GCF_018296145.1 Oncorhynchus tshawytscha | reverse complement strand
TTTAGCTAGCTTTCCCAATTCAACACCTGTGATTACTGTATGCCTCGCTGTATGTCTCTCTCAAATGTCAATATGCCTTGTATACTGTTGCTCAGGTTAGTTATCATTGTTTTAGTTCACAATGGAGCCCCTAGTTCCACTCTTCATACCCCTGATACCTCCTTTGTCCCACCTCCCACACATGCGGTGACCTCACCCATTACAACCAGCATGTCCAGAGATACAACCTCTCTCATCATCACCCAGTGCCTGGGCTTACCTCACGCTGTACCCGCACCCCACCATACCCCTGTCTGCGCATTACGCCCTGAATATATTCTACCATGCCCAGAAACCTGCTCCTCTTATTCTCTGTCCCCAACGCTCTAGGCGACCAGTTTTGATAGCCTTTAGCCGCACCCTCATACTACTCCTTCTCTGTTCCGCGGGTGATGTGGAGGTAAACCCAGGCCCTGCATGTCCCCAGGCTCCCTCATTTGTTGACTTCTGTGATCGTAAAAGCCTTGGTTTCATGCATGTCAACATCAGAAGCCTCCTCCCTAAGTTTGTTTTACTCACTGCTCTAGCACACTCTGCTAACCCTGATGTCCTTGCTGTGTCTGAATCCTGGCTCAGGAAGGCCACCAAAAAATTCAGAGATTTCCATACCCAACTATAACATCTTCCGTCAAGATAGATCTGCCAAAGGGGGAGGAGTTGCAGTCTACTGCAGAGATAGCCTGCAAGTAATGTCATACTTTCAGGTCCATACCCAAACAGTTCGAACTACTAATTTTGAAATTACTCTCTCCAAGTAAGTCTCTCTGTTGCCATATGCTGGAAGCCCCCCCCTCAGCTCCAGCTGTGCCTGGACACCATTTGTGAATTGATCGCCCCCCATCTAGCCTCAGAGTTTGTTCTGTTAGGTGACCTAAACTGGGATATGTAACACCGCCAGTCCTGCAATCTAAGCTAGATGCCCTCAATCTCACACAAATCATCAGGAACCCTGAGTACAACCCTAACTCTGTAAACAGGCACCCTCATAGGCGTCATCCTGACCAACTGGCCCTCCAAATACACCTCCAGCTGTCTTCAACCAGGATCTCAGCGATCACTGCCTCATTGCCTGTCCGCTCTGGAGCCGCAGTCAAGCGACCACCCCTCATCACGGTCAAGCGCTCCCTAAAACACTTCTGGCAGGCAGGCCTTTCTAATCGACCTGGCCGTGTATCCTGGAAGGACATTGACTCATCCGTCAGTTGAGGATGCCTGGTCATTCTTTAAAAGTAACTTCCTTACCCATTTTAAATAAAGCATGCTCTGTTCAAATGCAGAACTAAGAACAGATACAGTCCTTGGTTCACCCCAGACCTGACTGCCCTCGACCAGCACAAAAACATCCTGTGGCGGACTGCAATAGCATCGAATAGTCCCCGTGATATGCAGCTGTTCAGGGAAGTCGGAACCAATACACGCAGTCAGTCAGGAGCTAAGGCCAGCTTCTTCAGGCAGAAGTTTGCATCCTGTAGCTCCAACTCCAAAAGTTCTGGGACACTGTGAAGTCCATGGAGAACAAGAGCACCTCCTCCCCGCTGCCCACTGCACTGAGGCTAGGTAACACGGTCACCACCGATAAATCCATGATTATCGAAAACTTCAATAAGCATTTCTCAGCACGGCTGGCCATGCCTTCCGCCTGGCTACTCCAACCTCGGCCTTAGCTCCTCTCCCCTGCAGCTCCTCGCCCAAGCCTCTCAGTTCTCTTTACCCAAATCCAGATAGCAGATGTTCTGAAAGAGCTGCAAAACCTGGACCCGTACAAATCAGCTGGGCTTGACAATCTGGACCCCTATTTCTGAAACTATCCGCTGCCATTGTCAGCCCTATTACCAGCCTGTTCAACCTCTCTTCATATCGTCTGAGATCCCCAAGGATTGGAAGCTGCCGCAGTCATCCCCCCTCTTCAAGGGAGACACCCTGGACCCAAACTGTTACAGACCTATATCCATCCTGCCCTGCCTATCTAAGGATCTTGAGAAAGCCAAGTCAACAAACAGGTCACTGACCATCACGAATCCCACCGTACCTTCTCCGCTGTGCAATCTGGCTTCCGAGCCGGTCACGGGTGCACCTCAGCCACCTCCAAGGTACTAAGCGATAATATCAACGCCATCGATAAAGAACAGTACTGTGCAGCCGTCTTCATCGACCTTGCCAAGGCTTTCGACTCTGTCAATCACCATATTCTCATCGGCAGACTCAGTAGCCTCGGTTTTTCGGATGACTGCCTTGCCTGGTTCACCAATTACTTTGCAGACAGAGTTCAGTGTGTCAAATCGGAGGGCATGCTGTCCGGTCCTCTGGCAGTCTCTATGGGGGGTACCACAGGGTTCAATTCTCGGGCCGACTCTTTTCTCTGTGTATATCAATGATGTTGCTCTTGCTGCGGGCGATTCCCTGATCCACCTCTACGCAGACGACACCATTCTATATACTTTCGGCCCGTCATTGGACACTGTGCTATCTAACCTCCAAACAAGCTTCAATGCCATACAACACTCCTTCCGTGGCCTCCAACTCCTCTTAAACGCTAGTAAAACCAAATGCATGCTTTTCAACCGATCGCTGCCTGCACCCGCATGCCCGACTAGCATCACCACCCTGGATGGTTCCGACCTTGAATATGTGGACATCTATAAGTACCTAGGTGTCTGGCTAGACTGCAAACTCTCCTTCCAGACTCATATCAAACACCTCCAATCAAAAAATCAAATCAAGAGTCGGCTTTCTATTCCGCAACAAAGCCTCCTTCACTCACGCCGCCAAGCTTACCCTAGTAAAACTGACTATCCTACCAATCCTCGACTTCGGCGATGTCATCTACAAAATGGCTTCCAACACTCTACTCAGCAAACTGGATGCAGTATATCACAGTGCCATCCGTTTTGTCACTAAAGCACCTTATACCACCCACCACTGCGACTTGTATGCTCTAGTCGGCTGGCCCTCGCTACATATTCGTCGCCAGACCCACTGGCTCCAGGTCATCTACAAGTCCATGCTAGGTAAAGCTCCGCCTTATCTCAGTTCACTGGTCACGATGGCAACACCCATCCGTAGCACGCGCTCCAGCAGGTGTATCTCACTGATCATCCCTAAAGCCAACACCTCATTTGGCCGCCTTTCGTTCCAGTACTCTGCTGCCTGATAAGACGGTGCCAAAAAATCGCTGAAGTTGGAGACTTTTAATCTCCCTCCTGCAACTTCAAACATCAGGCTATCTGAGCAGTAACCGATCGCTCTTGTGTACATAGTCTGTTAGTGCATAGCCCACCCATTTTCACCCTACCTCATCCCCATACTGTTTTTATTTATTTACTTTTCTGCTCTTTTGCACACAATATCTCTACCTCTTATGACCATCTGATCATATATCACTCCAGTGTTAATCTGCAAAATTGTAACTATTCGTCTACCTCCTCATGCCTTCTGCACACATTGTACATTGTATATAGACTCCCCCTTTGTTTTCTACTGTGTTATTGACTTGTTAATTTGTTTATTCCATGTGTAACTCTGTGTTGTCTGCTCACACTGCTATGCTTTATCTTGGCCAGGTCGCAGTTGTAAATGAGAACTTGTTCTCAACTAGCCTACCTGGTTAAATAAAGGTGAAATAAAAAATAAATAAATAAAA
>NW_024604704.1:0-3678 GCF_018296145.1 Oncorhynchus tshawytscha | reverse complement strand
ATAGACTCACATAGACCAGAGTAGAGACTCTAACATAGACCAGAAACCGTAGAGACTCTGACTTGTAGACCCAGAAGCCAGAATAGAGACTCTGAACATGAACCCAGAAGCAAAATAGAACTCACAACATAGACAGAAACCAGCCAGAACTCACAACATAGACCAGAACAGAGACTCTAACATAGACCAAACCCAAGTGCCTCCAAGTAGTAGAGACTCACAAGCATAGACCACAGCAAATAGAGACTCTGACATAGACCAAATAGGAACTCTAACATAGACCAAAGCAAGTAGAGACTCACAACAGAGACCAGAAGCAAATAGGAACTCAACATAGACCAAATAGAACTCACAACATAGACCCAGGGAAGCCAGGAAGTAGGACTCTGACAACATAGACTCTGGCTTATGCCAAGTAGGAACTCTGACATAGACCATAGACCAAGTAGAACTCACAACAAGACCTAGACCAAGTAGAGACTCTGACATAGACCAAGTTGAAGAACTCTAAACATAGACAAATAGGACTCTGACATAGACAAAACTCAATAGACCAGGAACTCACAACATAGACAAAGCAAGAACCCAGAAGCAAGTAGACTCTAACATGGACCAAAGACTCACAACATGAACCCAGAACTCACAACATAGACAGAAACCAAAGCTCAGACCAGAACTCTAAACATAGACCAAAAACCAAAATAGAGACTCTAACATAGACCCCAGAAACAAGTAGAACTCTAACATAGACCAGAAACCAATAGAGACTCTGACATAGACCAGAAACAGACATAGACAGAACTCTCAACATAGACCAAATAGAATCAACATAGACAGAGACTCTGACATAGACCAGAGCAGAATAGAACTCCCAACATAGACCAGAAGCCAGAATAGAGACTCTGACATAGACCAAAGCAAATAGGACTCACAACATAGACCCAGAAGCCCGAAAATCACAGACTCTGACATAGACCAATAGCCAAAAACTCGTAAACTCACAACATAGACAAGAAACCAGAAGTAGAGACTCTGACATGACCAGAAGCAGAATAGAACTCTGACATGACCCAGAATCAGAAGTAGAACTCTGACATAGACCAGAAACCAAAATAGAGACTCTAACATACCCAGAAGCAAATAGAGACTCTAACATAGACCCAGAAACCAAATAGAACTCTGACATAGACCCAGAAGCAAGTAGACTCAACATGAACCAGATAGAGACTCTGACATGGACCAGAGCCAGGTAGGACTCTGACATAGACCAGATAGGGGCTCTGACATGGACCAGAGCCAGGTAGGACTCTGACCAGGACCCAGAAGCCAGGTAGGACTCTGACATGGACCAGAGCCAGGTAGGACTCTGACATGGACCAGAATAGGACTCTGACATGGACCAGAAGCCAAATAGAGACTCTGACCGGAATAGAACCAAAGCCAGAAATGAAGACTCTAACAATAGACCAGAAACCAGAATAGAACTCACAACATAGACCAGAAGCAAGACTCTGACATAGACCAGAGTGAGACTCTGACATAGACAAATAGAACTCTGAACCCTGAAGCACATAGAAACCAAATAAAGACTTTTTAACATAGACCAAGCAGTAGTAGAACTCAACATAGACCAAAGCAAACAAGACTCAACATAGACCAAAAACCCGTAGAGACTCTGACATAGACCAGAAGCAAGTAGAGACTCTGACATAGACCAAAAACCCAGTACAAGACTCTGAACATAGACCAGAATAGGGACTCTAACATAGACCCAGAAACCAAGTAGAACTCTGACATAGACAGAATAGAGACTCTGGCATAGACCCAGAAGCCAGAGTAGAGACTCTGACATAGACCAGAGTAGAGCACTCTGACATAGACCCGAATGAGACTCTGACAAACCAGACGGAAATAGAATCTGGACCCAGAAGACCAGAATAGAACTCTGACATAGACCCAAGTAGAGACTCTGACATAGACCAAATAGACTCTGACATCCAAATAAGACTCAACATAGACCAAGAATAGGAACTCTGACATGAACCCAGAAAGAACTCTAACATAGACCCAGAAACCCGAAATAGGACTCTGACATAGACCAAAATAGAGACTCTGACATAGACCAGAGCAAGAATAGAACTCTGAACATAGACCAAATAAAGGAATCTAACATAGACCAAAGCAAGTGAAGACTCACAACATAGACCCAGAATAGAGACTCCCAACATAGACCAAGTAGAACTCACAACATAGACCAAATAGAACTCACACATAGACCCAGAATAGAACTCACAACATAGACCAGAATAAAGACTCACAACATAGACCAAGAATAGGAACTCAACATGAACCCAGAAACCAGAAGTAGACTCTGACATAGACCAGAAGCCAGAATAGAGACTCTGACATATGACCCAGAAACCAAGTAGAGACTCACAACATAGACCAGAAGCCAGAATAGGACTCCCAACATAGACCAGAAACCAGTAGAACTCTGACATAGACCAAGCAAATAGAACTCTAAACATAGACCCAGAATAGAACTCTGAACATAGACCAAAGCAATAGAACTCAACATAGACCAAACATGAAATCAAAGCCACTCTGACATAGACAGAAGCAGAATAGAACTCTGACATGACCCAGAAGCAGAATAGAACTCTGACATAGACCAAAACCAGACCAGAAACCCAAATGAGACTCTGACATAGACCCAGGAAGCGAATAGAGACTCTGACATAGACCCAGAAGCAAGTAGAGACTCACAACATAGACCCGAATAGAACTCTGGCTTATAGACCAAGCAAGAATAGAGACTCAACATAGACCAAGAACTCCTGACAGACCCAGAACTCTCAACATAGACCAGAAACCAAGTAGAACTCACAACATAGACAGGTAAAGACTCTGACATAGACCGTGGGACTCTGACAGACCAAGCAGAGTAGAGACTCTGACATAGACCAGTATGAGACTCTGACATAGACCAGAATAGAGACTCTGCATGGACCCAGAAACCGAATAGAGACTCAACATAGACCAAATAGAGACTCTGACATAGACAGAAGCCAGTAGAGACTCTGACTTATAGGACTCACACATAGACCAGAAGAATAAAGAACTCTAAGACCCGTGGGACCCAGAAGCAAATGAAGACTCTGACATAGGCAAATAGAGACTCACAACATAGACCAAATAAAGTCTGAGCATAGACCAGAAGCAAGTAGAGACTCACAACATAGACCCAGAAACCCGAAATAGAGACTCTGCAACATAGACAGAAATAGAGACTCACAACATAACCAGAATAGGACAGAAACCGTAGGACTCTGACATAGACCAAATAAGACTCCCAACATAGACCCAGAAAGTAGACTCACAACATAGACCCAGAAACAGAAGTAGAGACTCTGACTTATAGACCAGAAGCATAGGAACTCTGACATAGACCCAGAACTCTAAGCAGGAAGCAAGACTCTAGCATAGACCAGAAACTCAGGACCAAGTAGGACTCTGACATGACCAGAATGAGACTCTGACATGGACCAAGAAACCAAATAGAGACTCTGACATAGACCAGAGCCAAGTAGGACTCTGACATAGACCAGACCCAGTAGAGACTCTGACATGGACCAGAGCCAGATAGGACTCTGACATGGACCAGAGCCAGGTAGGACT
>NW_024604703.1:0-3677 GCF_018296145.1 Oncorhynchus tshawytscha | reverse complement strand
ATATAATGACAGAAGATGGTAGAACAGGGTAATATAATGACAGTAGAGGGTAATATAATGACAGTAGATGGTAGACCAGGGTAATATAATGACAGTAGAGACCAGGGTAATATAATGACAGTAGATGGTAGACCAGGGTAATATAACACAGTAGAGACCAGGGTAATATAATGACAGTAGATGGTAGACCAGGGTAATATAATGACAGTAGATGGTAGACCAGGGTAATATAATGACAGTAGATGGTAGACCAGGGTAATATAAATGACAGTAGATGGGTAGACCAGGGTAATATAATGACAGTAGATGGTAGACCAGGGTAATATAATGACAGTAGATGGTAGACCAGGGTAATATAATGACAGTAGATGGTAGACCAGGGTAATATAATCACAGTAGATGGTAGACCAGGGTAATATAATGACAGTAGATGGTAGACCAGGGTAATATAATGACAGTAGATGGTAGACCAGGGTAATATAATGACAGTAGAGGATAGATCAGGGTAATATAATGACAGTAGATGGTAGACCAGGGTAATATAATGACAGTAGATGGTAGACCAGGGTAATATAATGACAGTAGAGGGTAGACCAGGGTAATATAATGACAGTAGAGGGTAGACCAGTGTAATATAATGACAGTAGATGGTAGACCAGGGTAATATAATGACAGTAGATGGTAGACCAGGGTAATATAGTGACAGTAGATGGTAGACCAGGGTAATATAATGACAGTAGAGATTAGACCAGGGTAATATAATGACAGTAGATGGTAGACCAGGGTAATATAATGACAGTAGATGGTAGACCAGGGTAATATAATGACAGTAGATGGTAGACCAGGGTAATATAATGACAGTAGATGATAGACCAGGGTAATATAATGACAGTAGATGGTAGACCAGGGTAATATAATGACAGTAGATGGTAGACCAGGGTAATATAATGACAGTAGATGGTAGACCAGGGTAATATAATGACAGTAGATGGTAGACCAGGGTAATATAATGACAGTAGATGGTAGACCAGGGTAATATAATGACAGTAGATGGTAGACCAGGGTAATATAATGACAGTAGATGGTAGACCAGGGTAATATAATGACAGTAGATGGTAGACCAGGGTAATATAATGACAGTAGAGGTAGACCAGGGTAATATAATGACAGTAGATGGTAGACCAGGGTAATATAATGACAGTAGATGGTAGACCAGGGTAATATAATGACAGTAGATGGTAGACCAGGGTAATATAATGACAGTAGATGGTAGACCAGGGTAATATAATGACAGTAGATGGTAGACCAGGGTAGACAGTAGGGACCAGGGTAATATAATGACAGTAGATGGTAGACCAGGGTAATATAATGACAGTAGATGGTAGACCAGGGTAATATAATGACAGTAGATGGTAGACCAGGGTAATATAATGACAGTAGATGGTAATATAATGACAGTAGATGGTAGACCAGGTAATATAATGACAGAAGATGGTAGAACAGGGTAATATAATGACAGTAGAGGGTAATATAATGACAGTAGATGGTAGACCAGGGTAATATAATGACAGTAGAGACCAGGGTAATATAATGACCAGGGTAATATAATGACAGTAGATGGTAGACCAGGGTAATATAATGACAGTAGATGGTAGACCAGGGTAATATAATGACAGTAGATGGTAGATCAGGGTAATATAATGACAGTAGATGGTAGACCAGGGTAATATAATGACAGTAGATGGTAGACCAGGGTAATATAATGACAGTAGATGGTAGACCAGGGTAATATAATGACAGTAGATGGTTGACCAGGGTAATATAATGACAGTAGATGGTAGACCAGGGTAATATATTGACAGTAGAGGGTAATATAATGACAGTAGATGGTAGACCAGGGTAATATAATGACAGTAGATGGTAGACCAGGGTAATATAATGACAGTAGATGGTTGACCAGGGTAATATAATGACGGTAGATGGTAGACCAGGGTAATATAATGACAGTAGAGGGTAATATAATGACAGTAGATGGTAGACCAGGGTAATATAATGACAGTAGATGGTAGACCAGGTTAATATAATGACAGTAGATGGTAGACCAGGGTAATATATTGACAGTAGATGGTAGACCAGGTTAATATAATGACAGAAGATGGTAGAACAGGGTAATATAATGACAGTAGAGGGTAATATAATGACAGTAGATGGTAGACCAGGGTAATATAATGACAGTAGATGGTAGACCAGGTTAATATAATGACAGTAGAGGATAGACCAGGGTAATATAATGACAGTAGAGGGTAGACCAGGGTAATATAATGACAGTAGATGGTAGACCAGAGTAATATAATGACAGTATAGGGAAGACCAGGGTAATATAATGACAGCAGATGGTATACCAGGGTAATATAATGACAGTAGAGAGTAGACCAGGGTAATACAATGACAATCCATGGTAGAATAAGGTAATATAATGACAGTAGATGGTAGACCAGGGTAATATAATAAAAGTAGAGGGTAATATAATGACAGTAGATGGTAGACCAGGGTAATATAATGACAGTAGATGGTAGACCAGGGTAATATAATGACAGGGGATGGTAGACCAGGGTAATATAATGACAGTAGATGGTAGACCAGGGTAATATAATGACAGTAGATGGTAGACCAGGGTAATATAATGACAGTAGATGGTAGACCAGGGTGATATAATGACAGTAGAGTGTAGACCAGGTGATATAATGACAGTAGATGGTAGACCAGGGTAATATAATGACAGTAGATGGTAGACCAGGGTAATATAATGACAGTAGATGGTAGACCAGGGTAATATAATGACAGTAGAGGGTAATATAATGACAGTAGATGGTAGACCAGGGTAATATAATGACAGTAGATGGTAGACCAGGTAATATAATGACAGTAGATGGTAGACCAGGGTAATATATAATGACAGTAGATGGTAGACCAGGTAATATAATGACAGAAGATGGTAGACCAGGGTAATATAATGACAGTAGATGGTAGACCAGGGTAATATAATGACAGTAGATGGTAGACCAGGGTAATATAATGACAGTAGATGGTAGACCAGGGTAATATAATGACAGTAGATGGTAGACCAGGGTAATATAATGACAGTAGATGGTAGACCAGGGTAATATAATGACAGTAGATGGTAGACCAGGGTAATATAATGACAGTAGATGGTAGAGTAGGGTATATAATGACAGTAGATGGTAGACCAGGGTAATATAATGACAGTAGATGGTAGACCAGGGTAATATATTGACAGTAGATGGTAGACCAGGTTAATATAATGACAGAAGATGGTAGAACAGGGTAATATAATGACAGTAGATGGTAGACCAGGTAATATAATGACAGTAGATGGTAGACCAGAGTAATATAATGACAGTAGAGGATAGATCAGGGCAATATAATGACAGTAGATGGTAGACCAGGGTAATATAATGACAGTAGATGGTAGGACAGGGTAATATAATGACAGTATAGGGAAGACCAGGGTAATATAATGACAGCAGATGGTATACCAGGGTAATATAATGACAGTAGAGAGTAGACCAGGGTAATATAATGACAGTAGATGGTAGACCAGGGTAATATAGTGACAGTAGATGGTAGACCAGGGTAATATAATGACAGTAGAGAGT
>NW_024604702.1:0-3676 GCF_018296145.1 Oncorhynchus tshawytscha | reverse complement strand
GTACTGTATCTATTCATATCAGTAGTCTGGTACTGTATCTATTCATATCAGTAGGCTGGTACTGTATCTATTCATATCAGTAGGCTGGTACTGTATCTATTCAAATCAAATCAAATCAAATTTTATTTGTCACATACACATGGTTAGCAGATGTTAATGCGAGTGTAGCGAAATGCTTGTGCTTCTAGTTCCGACAATGCAGTAATAACGAGCAAGTAATCTAACTAACAATTCCAAAAAAAAACTACTGTCTTATACACAGTGTAAGGGGATAAAGAATATGTACATAAGGATATATGAATGAGTGATGGTACAGAGCAGCATAGGCAAGATACAGTAGATGATATCGAGTACAGTATATACATATGAGATAAGTATGTAAACCAAGTGGCATAGTTAAAGTGGCTAGTGATACATGTATTACATAAGGATGCAGTCGATGATATAGAGTACAGTATCAACGTATGCATATGAGATGAACAATGTAGTGGTAAGTAACATTATATAAGGTAGCATTGTTTAAAGTGGCTAGTGATATATTTACATCATTTCCCATCAATTCCCATGATTAAAGTGGCTGGAGTAGAGTCAGTGTCATTGACAGTGTGTTGGCAGTAGCCACTCAATGTTAGTGGTGGCTGTTTAACAGTCTGATGGCCTTGAGATAGAAGCTGTTTTTCAGTCTCTCGGTCCCAGCTTTGATGCACCTGTACTGACCTCGCCTTCTGGATGACAGCGGGGTGAACAGGCAGTGGCTCGGGTGGTTGATGTCCTTGATGATCTTTATGGCCTTCCTGTAGCATCGGGTGGTGTAGGTGTCCTGGAGGGCAGGTAGTTTGCCCCCGGTGATGCGTTGTGCAGACCTCACTACCCTCTGGAGAGCCTTACGGTTGAGGGCGGTGCAGTTGCCATACCAGGCGGTGATACAGCCCGCCAGGATGCTCTCGATTGTGCATCTGTAGAAGTTTGTGAGTGCTTTTGGTGACAAGCCGAATTTCTTCAGCCTCCTGAGGTTGAAGAGGCGCTGCTGCGCCTTCCTCACGATGCTGTCTGTGTGAGTGGACCAATTCAGTTTGTCTGTGATGTGTATGCCGAGGAACTTAAAACTTGCTACCCTCTCCACTACTGTTCCATCGATGTGGATGGGGGGTGTTCCTCTGCTGTTTCCTGAAGTCCACAATCATCTCCTTAGTTTTGTTGACGTTGAGTGTGAGGTTATTTTCCTGACACCACACTCGAGGGCCCTCACCTCCTCCCTGTAGGCCGTCTCGTCGTTGTTGGTAATCAAGCCTACCACTGTTGTGTCGTCCGCAAACTTGATGATTGAGTTGGAGGCGTGCATGGCCACGCAGTCGTGGGTGAACAGGGAGTACAGGAGGGGCTCAGAACGCACCTTTGTGGGGCCCCAGTGTTGAGGATCAGCGGGGAGGAGATGTTGTTCTCTACCCTCACCACCTGGGGGCGGCCCGTCAGGAAGTCCAGTTGCACAGGCGGGGTCGAGACCCAGGGTCTCGAGCTTGATGACGAGCTTGGAGGGTACTATGGTGTTGAATGCCGAGCTGTAGTCGATGAACAGCATTCTCACATAGGTATTCCTCTTGTCCAGATGGGTTAGGGCAGTGTGCAGTGTGGTTGAGATTGCATCGTCTGTGGACCTATTTGGGCGGTAAGCAAATTGGAGTGGGTCAAGGGTGTCAGGTAGGGTGGAGGTGATATGGTCCTTGACTAGTCTCTCAAAGCACTTCATGATGACGGATGTGAGTGCTACGGGGCGGTAGTCGTTTAGCTCAGTTACCTTAGCTTTCTTGGGAACAGGAACAATGGTGGCCCTCTTGAAGCATGTGGGAACAGCAGACTGGTATAGGGATTGGTTGAATATGTCCGTAAACACACCGGCCAGCTGGTCTGCGCATGCTCTGAGGGCGCGGCTGGGGATGCCGTCTGGGCCTGCAGCCTTGCGAGGGTTAACACGTTTAAATGTCTTACTCACTTCGGCTGCAGTGAAGGAGAGACCGCATGATTCCGTTGCAGGCCGTGTCAGTGGCACTGTATTGTCCTCAAAGCGGGCAAAAAGTTATTTAGTCTGCCTGGGAGCAAGACATCCTGGTACGTGACTGGGCTGGGTTTCTTCCTGTAGTCCGTGATTGACTGTAGACCCTGCCACATACCTCTTGTGTCTGAGCCGTTGAATTGAGATTCTACTTTGTCTCTGTACTGGCGCTTAGCTTGTTTGATAGCCTTGCGGAGGGAATAGCTGCACTGTTTGTATTCAGTCATGTTACCAGACACCTTGCCCTGATTAAAAGCAGTGGTTCGTGCCTTCAGTTTCACACGAATGCTGCCATCAATCCACGGTTTCTGGTTAGGGAATGTTTTAATCGTTGCTATGGGAACGACATCTTCAACGCACGTTCTAATGAACTCGCACACCGTGTCAGCGTATTCGTCAATGTTGTTGTCTGACGCAATACGAAACATCTCCCAGTCCACGTGATGGAAGCAGTCTTGGAGTGTGGAGTCAGCTTGGTCGGACCAGCGTTGGACAGACCTCAGCGTGGGAGCTTCTTGTTTTAGTTTCTGTCTGTAGGCAGGGATCAACAAAATGGAGTCGTGGTCAGCTTTTCCGAAAGGGGGGCGGGGCAGGGCCTTATATGCGTCGCGGAAGTTAGAGTAACAATGATCCAGGGTCTTTCCACCCCTGGTTGCGCAATCAATATGCTGATAAAATTTAGGAGTCTTGTTTTCAGATTAGCCTTGTTAAAATCCCCAGCTACAATGAATGCAGCCTCCGGATAAATCGTTTCCAGTTTGCAGAGAGTTAAATAAAGTTCGTTCAGAGCCATCGATGTGTCTGCTTGGGGGGGATATATACGGCTGTGATTATAATCGAAGAGAATTCTCTTGGTAGATAATGCGGTCTACATTTGATTGTGAGGAATTCTAAATCAGGTGAACAGAAGGATTTGAGTTCCTGTATGTTTCCTTCATCACACCATGTCACGTTGGCCATAAGGCATACGCCCCCGCCCGTCTTCTTACCAGAGAGATGTTTGTTTCTGTCGGCGCGATGCGTGGAGAAACCCGCTGGCTGCACCGCTACGGATTGCGTCTCTCCGGTGAGCCATGTTTCCGTGAAGCAGAGAACGTTACAGTCTCTGATGTCCCTCTGGAATGCTACCCTTGCTCGGATTTCATCAACCTTGTTGTCAAGAGACTGGACATTGGCAAGAAGAATGCTAGGGAGTGGTGCACGATGTGCCCGTCTCCGGAGTCTGACCAGAAGACCGCTTCGTTTCCCTCTTTTTCTGAGTCGTTTTTTTTTTTTTTTTTTTTTGGTCGCTGCATGTGATCCACTCGGTTACACTGGTTGTAAGGCAGAACTCAGGATCCGCATCGCGAAAAACATATTCTTGGTCGTACTGATGGTGAGTTGACGCTGATCTTATATTCAGTAGTTCTTGTCGGCTGTATGTAAAGAAACCTAAGATGACCTGGGGTACTAGTGTAAGAAATAACACGTAAAAAAACAAAAAACTGCATAGTTTCCTAGGAACGCGAAGCGAGGCGGCCATCTCTGTCGGCGCCGGAAGTACCAGTAGTCTGGTACTGTATCTATTCATATCTGTAGGCTGGTATTGTATCTATTCATATCAGTAGTCTGGTACTGTATCTATTC
>NW_024604701.1:0-3676 GCF_018296145.1 Oncorhynchus tshawytscha | reverse complement strand
GTCCTATATTCTGGAGACTGAGACAGGGGTGGTCGGGGTAATTTCCTCACTAACAATCACCTCTTTCTGTTGTCGGGTGTTAAGAGCTGCCATGTTCCCACAGATGAATTGAATTCCCAAATAATAATTGTTAGTTTGACCTCATGGCCACAATGAATTATACAGCAAGATGAATATGTGATCCTTTGGTGATGTGCGCTGAGCAACAAATGTCTGTCATATGGGCGTAGGCAAAATGGATCATTCTGCAGGCAGCATAGAGGAGACAACTATATTGAATTCAATTAATTGATTATTGAATGTTATAATGGACACAGCTTTGTAGAACCAAAACATTAACAGCCTCTGCTCAACAAACTCGAGAACGAATCGTTTGGGGTGTTGCAGTTCAAACAATATTGTGCTGATCACCTTCACGGTAGTAAAGTAATGCATTCTGACAAGAGTTGTTCACAATCTAGTCCGGTTGAAGCCAAACAAGACCTTGTTTCAAATGTACCAAGAAATAATGGTATTTGTACGCCTAGCAATCAACATATGTACATGGCTTAAAGCATGCTTTTACAGTCTCAGTCAAAAATGACAGCTTAGGGTCACAAAGGTGGTGATTCCGATGTTGAAGATGTAAAGAATTTTTGCTGTTCTGTGGTGTGTAATGAGGAGCAACCAGATGCTGCACTTAACGCATTTATGAAATGACTTATTCCAGTTATTAATAAGCATGCAGCCATTAAGAAAATGACTGCAAAAAATGGTTAAATCCCCATGGATTGATGAGGAGTTGGAAAATGGTATGGTTGAGAAGGATGAGGCAAAGGAATGGAAAATAAGCCTGGCTGCACAGCTGACTTGCACATGTACTGTACAGTAAATTGAGAAATCATGTGACTAAAGTGAATAAAAATAATCAGAAAATGTACTATGAAACAAAGATAAATAATATGAAGAATGACAGTAAAAAAGCTTTGGAGAACCTTAAATGAAATGTTGGGCAAAAAGGCAAACTCAGCTCCATCATTCATTGAATCAGATGGCTCATTCACCACAAAACCCACTGATATTGCCAACAACTTGAATGATTTTTTCATTGGCAAGATTAGAAAACTTGGGTATGACATGCCAACAACAAATTCTGAACTTACACATCCATGCATAACTGACCGAATTATAAAAGACAAGCATTGTTATTTTGAATTCCGTAAAGTGAGTGTGGAAGAGGTGAAAAAATGGTCTATCATCAATGACAAGCCACCTGGGTCTGACAACTTGGATGGAAGATGACTGAAGCTGACAGTGGACGTAACGATATTGCAACTCCTATTTGCCCTCTCTTCAACCTAAGCCAACAGGAAAGTGTGCACCCTCAGCCCTGAAGGGAAGCAAAAATCATTCCATTACCCAAGAATAGCAAAGCACCCTTTACTGGCTCAAACAGCCGACCAATCAGGTTGTTACCAACCCTTAGTAAACATTTGAAAGAAAATTGTGATGACCAGATACAATGCTATTTCACAGTAAATAAATTAACAACAGATTTTCAGCACGCTTAAAGGGAAGGGCATTCAACATGTACGCACTTACACAAAATACTGATGATTGGCTGAGAAAAATGGATAATTAAAAGATTGTGGGAGATGTTCTGTTAGGGCTCCCAAGTGGCGCAGGGGTCTGAGGCACTGCATCTTAGTGGAAGAGGTGTCACTACAGTCCCTGGATCAAATCCAAACTGTATTACATCCAGCTGTGAATGGGATTCCCATAGGGTGCTGCACAATTGGCACAGTGTTGTCTGGGGTAGGTGTCATTGTAAATAAGAATTTGTTCTTAACTGACTTGCCTAGTTAAATTAAGAGACAAATAAATAAAGCACTTCTCTGCAGCGTTTGACATTATTGATCATAATCTGCTGCTGGAAAAAGTGTAAGTGTTATGGCTTTACATCCCCTAATATATTGTGGATCTAGAGTTACCTGTCTACCAGAACACAGAGGGTGTTCTTTAAGGGAATCCTCTCCAACATAGTCTAGGTAGAGTCAAGCATTCCCCAGAGCAGCTGTCTAGGCCCCTTGCTTTTTCAATCTTTACTAATGACTTGCCACTGGCGCTGAGTGAAGCCTGTGTGTCTATGTATGTTGATGACTCAACACTATACACATCAGCTACCACAGCAGGTGATATAACTGCAACACTTAAGAGCTGCAGTCAGTTTCAGAATGGGTGGCAAGAAATAATTAGTCCTAAATACATTAATTTCAAAACCTAAAGGCATTATATTTGGAACATAACATTAAAACACTAAATCTTGTAATGAATAATGTGGAAATGCAACAAGTTGAGACTAAACTTCTGTCATGGTCAAAACATATTCTTAGCTACTGATACAACAGTATCTTACATTGGGATAGGTCTGTCTATATTAAAGCACTGCTTTGCCTTCTTAACAATGCTATCAACAAGGTAGGTTCTACAGGCCCTTGTTTTGTCACACCTGGACTACTGTCCAGTCATGTGGTCAGGTGCCAAAAATAAGTACTTAGGAAAATTACAATTGGCCAAGAACTGGGCAGCAAGACTCACCCTTAAATGTACACAGAGAGCTAACATTAATATTATGTCAATCTCTCATGGCTCAAAGTAGAGAGATTTACTTCATCACTACTTGTATTTGTGACAATTATTGACATGTTGAATGTACCCAGCTGTCAGTTTAAACTACTAGCACCCCACAAGACATGGCACCAGGTATCTTCACAGTCCCGAAGTCCAGGACAGACTATGGGAGGTGCACAGTACTACAGAGAGCCATGACATGGCTGCTGTTCGACATCAAGTAACTCATGCAAGCGGTAAAATAAGATTTAAAATTAGATCAAAATACAACTTATGGGACAGCAGGGACTGAGAAGAGGCACATATGCACTATAGCCACACACATGGATTTTGTGTTGTAGATATGTGGTAGTAGAGTAGTGGCCTGAGGGCAAACCCTTAATGTGTTGTGAAATCTGTTTTGTAATGTAAGGTTAGTGTTGTATAGAACATGCCTTTAATTTGCCAGACACCATGAGGATTTACTGCTGCCTTGACATCAGCTAATAGGGATTCATAAATACAGATGTTGGTAAATTAAGGATTATGCAATTTAATCAGATGCTATCTAGTGGCCTTTTTGGGTACGTCAGATTCTCAAAACTCTGGACCTCTATGGCCTTTTCACATGTTAAATGTTTTCAAATAGAATGACAAAGTTGTGAAACTTTACCCGAAATAATCAATTTAGTGAATACCATTACCATAGAAATGTACTCAATTTTACCATGTCAATACTTTAGTTGTAAATCTTGGATACTGTGAAAAGTAGCCATTATTGAAAACGCAATTAATGATTACACTTCTCATTAGGCTATTTTCCCCTTTAACCAAGTGGTCTTGACACTCATACTATATGGACACATTAACAATGTCTATCAACATCTTTTCCAGTTTAAGCCTGCCTATCAATTATCAAAATGAAAGTCTACAGTATATGACAGCTCCAATAAGCCCCTTTAGTCAAACGAGAGGCTTGAAGACTCACTAGTTGGAGCATACAGTTCATAATTTGCTGTAGGGGAACAATTGGGCATTATCAACTGAAATAAACAGAATGAGTACAGATTTGTTTTGTATCAGTAAA
>NW_024604699.1:0-3669 GCF_018296145.1 Oncorhynchus tshawytscha | reverse complement strand
GTGTCACGCCCTGGTCAAAGTATTTTGTGTTTATCTTTATGTATTTGGTCTTTTGTAGTGTTTAGTGTTTAGTCGTGTTTACGTTTTGTTTAATAAATATGGATCGCAATCGACACGCTGCAGTTTGGTCCGACTCTCCTTCATCACCACTAGAAAACCGTTACAGAATCACCCACCACCAACGGACCAAGCAGCGTGTTAACAGGCAGGAACCACAGGAGAGGCAACAGAGGCAGCAGCAGCAGGAGCAGCAGCAGCTGCAGTGGGAGAGGCTGCACCACCTGGAGAAATGGACATGGGAGGAAGAACTGGACGGTAAAGGACCCTGGGCTCAGCCTGGAGAATATCGCCGCCCCAAGGAAGAACTGGAGGCGGCGAAAGCTGAAGGCGCAGATATGAGGAGGCAGCACGGCGTAGCGGATGGAAGCCTGAGAATCAGCCCCAAAAATTTCTTGGGGGGCTCAGGGAGAGTGTGGCAGAGTCAGGAGTCAGACCTGAGCCAACTCTCCTGTTTATCGTGAGGAGCCAAGGAGGAGACCAGAACCAGAGACTGTGAAGGAGTTAATGGGGAAATTGGAGGAGAGAAATGAGGGAGTTGCTGTGTTGGTGCTTTTTGCATGGAATTCGCCCGACGGAACGTGTTGGGGATTTGATGGCACCTGGGTTAGCGCTCCATACTCGTCCTGAGGTGCGTGTTAGTCGGCTGGTGAAGTTGGTGCCAGCCTCACGCACCAGGCCTCCTGTGCACATCCCTAGCCTTGCACATCCTGTGCCAACACTGCTCTCAAGATCTCCAGTACGCCTTCACGGTCTAGCCCATCCTGTGCCACCTCCACACTCCAGTCCTCCGGTAGCAGCTCCCCGCTCCAGGCTTCCTGTGCGTGTCCTCGATCCAGTACCACCAGTTCCAGCACCATGCACCAGGCCTTCAGTGTGCCTCGCCTGTTCAGCGCAGCCAGCGCTTTTCTCCTCTCCTGCGCTGCTGGAGTCTCCCGCCTGTTTAGCGCAGCCAGAGCCTTCCTCCTCTACAGCGCTGCCGGAGCCTCCCGCCTGTTTAGCGCAGCCAGAGCCTTTCTCCTCTCCTACGCTGCCGGAGTCTCCCGCCTGTTCAGCGCAGCCAGAGCTGCCAGCCTGCATGGAGCAGCCAGCCAGCTGTCAGTCCGCATAGAGCAGCCAGAGCTGTCAATCTGCATGGAGCAGCCAGAGCTGTCAGTCTGCATGGAGCAGCCAGAGCTGTCAGTCTGCATGGAGCAGCCAGAGATGTCAGTCTGCATGGAGCAGCCAGAGCTGTCAGTCTGCATGGAGCAGCCAGAGCTGTCAGTCTGCATGGAGCAGCCAGAGCTGCCAGTCTGCATGGAGCAGCCAGAGCTGTCAGTCTGCATGGAGCAGCCAGAGCTGAGTCTGCATGGAGCAGCCAGTCTGCATGGAGCAGCCAGAGCTGTCAGTCTGCATGGAGCAGCCAGTCTGCATGCCAGTCTGCATGGAGCAGCCAGTCTGCATGGAGCAGCCAGAGCTGCCAGTCTGCATGGAGCAGCCAGAGCTGCCAGTCTGCATGGAGCAGCCAGAGCTGCCAGTCTGCATGAAGCAGCCAGAGCTGCCAGTCTGCATGAAGCAGCCAGAGCTGTCAGTCTGCATGGAGCAGCCAGAGCTGCCAGTCTGCATGGAGCTGCCAGTCTGCAGGAGCAGCCAGAGATGTCAGTCTACATGAAGCAGCCCGAGCTGCCAGTCTGCATGAAGCAGCCAGTCTACATGGAGCAGCCAGAGCTGCCAGTCTGCATGAAGCAGCCAGAGCTGTCAGTCTGCATGGAACAGTCAGAGCTGCCAGTCTGCATGAAGCAGTCAGTCTACATGGAGCAGCCAGAGCTGTCAGTCCGCATGGAGCAGCCAGAGCTGTCAGTCTACATGAAGCAGCCCGAGCTGCCAGTCTGCATGAAGCAGCCAGTCTACATGGAGCAGCCAGAGATGTCAGTCTGCATGAAGCAGCCAGAGCTGTCAGTCTGCATAGAGCAGCCAGTCTGCATGGAGCAGCCAGTCTGCATGGAGCTGCCAGTCTGCATGGAGCTGCCAGTCTGCATGGAGCTGCCAGTCTGCAAGGAGCTGTCAGTCTGCACGGAGCTGTCAGTCTGCACGGAGCTGTCAGTCTGTAAGGAGCTGCCAGTCTGCAAGGAGCTGCCAGTCAGCACGGAGCCGCCAGAGCGGTCAGTCTGTAAGAAGCCGCCAGAGCTGTCAGCCTATATGGAGCAGCTAGTGCCGCCAGTCTGCCCAGCGCCGCCAGTGCCCCCAGTCTGCCCAGCGTCGCCAGTCTGCCCAGCGCCGTCAGTCTGCCCAGCATCGCCAGTCTGCCCAGCATCGCCAGTCTGCCCAGCGTCGCCAGTCTGCCCAGCGTCGCCAGTCTGCCCAGCACCGCCAGTCTGCCCAGCCCGCCAGTCTGCCCAGCGCCGCCAGTCTGCCCAGCGCCGCCAGTCTGCCCAGCGCCGCCAGTCTGCCCAGCGCCGCCAGTCTGCCCAGCGCCGCCAGATCTGCCAGTCAGCCAGACTCTTCCAGATCTGCCAGTCAGCCAGACTCTTCCAGATCTGCCAGTCAGCCAGACTCTTCCAGATCTGCCAGTCAACCAGACTCTTCCAGATCTGCCAGTCAACCAGACTCTTCCAGATCTGCCAGTCAACAGACTCTTCCAGATCTGCCAGTCAACCAGACTCTTCCAGATCTGCCAGTCAACCAGACTCTTCCAGATCTGCCAGTCAACCAGACTCTTCCAGATCTGCCAGTCAACCAGACTCTTCCAGATCTGCCAGTCAGCCAGGATCTGCCAGTCAGCCAGGATCTGCCAGTCAGCCAGGATCTGCTGAAACCACCAGCCAGCCAGGAGCTGGTAGATCTATCTACCTGCCTGAGCTTCCTCTCACTCCTGAGCTTCCTCTCACTCCTGAGCTTCCTCTCACTCCTGAGCTGAGCTTCCTCTCACTCCTGAGCTTCCTCTCACTCCTGAGCTTCCTCTCACTCCTGAGCTTTCTCTCACTCCCGAGCTTCCCCTCAGTCCCGAGCTGCCTCGGTCCCGAGCTGTCCTTCAGTCCCGATCTGCTCCTCAGTCCAGTGGGGTTCTGGGTGGGGACTACTAGGCCATGGTCGGCGGCGGGGTGGACTATCCAGGGACGAAGGGAGAGGGGACTAAGACATTAAAGGAGTGGGGTCCACGTCCCGCGCCGGAGCCGCCACCATGGACAGACGCCCACCCGGACCCTCCCTATTGTTTTGAGGTGCGTTCGGGAGTCCGCACCTTAGGGGGGTTCTGTCACGCCCTGGTCAAAGTATTTTGTGTTTATCTTTATGTATTTGGTCAGGCCAGGGTGTGGCATGGGGTTTTTGTAATTGTGGTGTGTTTGTCTTGGGGTTTTGGTGGTGGTATTGGGATTGTAGCTTGTGGGTTGTCTAGCAAGGTCTATGGCTGTCTGGAGTGGTTCTCAATCAGAGGCAGGTGCTTATCGTTGTCTCTGATTGGGAACCATATTTAGGCAGCCATATTCTTTGAGTTTGTCGTGGGTGATTGTCCTTAGTGTCTTACTTGTACTCTCTGTTAGTTTGCACTAGATAGGCTGTTTCGGTTTTCATTACGTTTATTGTTTTGTAGTGTTTAGTGTTTAGTCGTGTTTACGTTTTGTTTAATAAATA
>NW_024604698.1:0-3668 GCF_018296145.1 Oncorhynchus tshawytscha | reverse complement strand
CTCTCTCTCGGGGAAGCTCGCTCTCTCTCGGGGCTAGCTCGCTCTCAGGGGAGCTCGCTCTCTCTCTCGGCGCTGCGCTCTCTCTGAGGCTCGCTCTCTCTCGGCTCGCCCTCTCTCGCGCGTTCGCCCTCTCTCTCTCTCTCGGCTCACCCTCTCTCTCTCTCTCTCTCTCGGCTCTCCTCTCTGCGCAGTCTCTCTGCGCTCGCCTCTCGGCTCTCTCTGGCTCTGCTCTCTCTCTCGGGAGCTCGCTCTCTCGGGAGTCGCTCTCTCTCTCGGGAGCTCGCTCTCTCTCTCTCGGGAGCTCGCTCTCTCTCTCTAGAGGCTCGCTCTCTCTCTCGGGGCTCGCTCTCTCTCTCTACGGGGCTCGCGCTCTCTCTCTCGGGGGCTCGTAATCTCTCTCTCGAGGCTCGCGCTCTCTCTCTCTCTCGGGGGAGCTCGCGCTCTCTCTCTCGGGGAGCTCGCGCTCCTCTCTCTCGCTCGCGCGGGGCGCGCTCTCTCTCTCTCTCGGTCGCCTCTCGCGGATCGCGCGCTCTCTCGGATCGCGCTCTCTCGGCGCTCTCTCGCGCGCCCTCTCTCTCTCTCGCTCGCCCTCTCTCACCCCTCTCTCTCTCTCTCTCTCTCGGCTCTCTCTCTCTCGGCGCTCGATCTCTCTCGGCATCGCCCTCTCTCTCTCTCTCGCTCGCCCTCTCTCTCATCGCCCTCTCTCTCTCTCTCTCTCTCTCTCTCTCTCGGCTCGCCCTCTCTCTCTCTCTCTCTCGCGCTCGATCTCTCTCGGCGCTCGCTCTCTCTCTCTCTCTCTCTCTCTCTCTCTCTCTCTCGAGGCGCTTGCTCTCTCTATATATCGAGGCGCGTTTCTCTCTGGGAGCTCGCTATATATATGGGAGCTCGCTTCTCTCTCTCTGGGAGCTCGTCTCTCTCTGGGGAGCTGCTCTCTCTGGGAGCTCGCGCTTTCGGGGAGCTCTCTGGGGCTCGCTCTCTCTGGGAGCTCGTATATATCGGGGCTCGCCTCTCTCTCTCGGCTCGCGCTCCTCTCTTTCGGGGAACTCGCTCTCTCTCTCGGTTCGCCCTCTCTCTTCGGATCGCCCGCTCTCTCGGATCGCCCTCTCTCGGATCGCCCTCTCTCTCGGCTCGCCCTCTCTCGCCCTCTCTCTCGGCTCTCTCTCTCGGCTCTCTCTCTCTCGGCGCTCGATCTCTCTCGGCGCTCGCCCTCTCTCTCTCTCGGCTCGCCCTCTCTCTCGGCTCGCCCTCTCTCTCTCTCTCTCTCGGCGCTCGATCTCTCTCGGCGCTCGCTCTCTCTCTCTCTCTCTCTCTCTCTCTCTCGAGGCGCTCTCTCTCTCTCGAGGCGCTCTCTCAATCAATTCAATTAATTCAATTCAAGGGCTTTATTGGCATGGGGAACATGTGTTAACATTGCCAAAGCAAGTGAGGTAGACAACATACAAAGTGAATATATAAAGTGAAAAACAACAAAAATTAACATTAAACATTACACATACAGAAATTTCAAAACAGTAAAGACATTACAAATGTCATATTATATATATATACAGTGTTCTAACAATGTACAAATGGCTAAAGGACACAAGATAAAATAAATAAGCATAAATATGGGTTGTATTTACAATGGTGTTTGTTCTTCACTGGTTGCCCTTTTCTCGTGGCAACAGGTCACAAATCTTGCTGCTGTGGTGGCACACTGTGGAATTTCACCCAGTAGATATGGGAGTTTTTCAAAATTGGATTTGTTTTCGAATTCTTTGTGGATCTGTGTAATCTGAGGGAAATATGTCTCTCTAATATGGTCATACATTGGGCAGGAGGTTAGGAAGTGCAGCTCAGTTTCCACCTCATTTTGTGGGCAGTGAGCACATAGCCTGTCTTCTCTTGAGAGCCATGTCTGCCCTACGGCGGCCTTTCTCAATAGCAAGGCTATGCTCACTGAGTCTGTACATAGTCAAGGCTTTCCTTAATTTTGGGTCAGTCACACTGGTCAGGTATTCTGCCTCTGTGTCCTCTCTGTGTAGGGCCAAATAGCATTCTAGTTTGCTCTGTTTTTTTTGTAAATTCTTTCCAATGCGTCAAGTAATTATTTTTTTGTTTCCTCATGATTTGGTTGTGTCCTATTGTGCTGCTGTCCTGGGGCTCTGTGGGGTGTGTTTGTGTTTGTGAACAGAGCCCCAGGACCAGCTTGCTTAGGGGACTCTTCTCCAGGTTCATCTCTCTGTAGGTGATGGCTTTGTTATGGAAGGTTTGTGAATCGCTTCCTTTTAGGTGGTTGTAGAATTTAACAGCTCTTTTCTGGATTTTGATAATTAGTGGGTATCGGCCTAATTCTGCTCTGCATGCATTATTTGGTGTTCTACGTTGTACACGGAGGATATTTTTGCAGAATTCTGCGTGCAGAGTCTCAATTTGGTGTTTGTCCCATTTTGTGAAGTCTTGGTTGGTGAGCGGACCCCAGACCTCACAACCATAAAGGGCAATGGGCTCTATGACTGATTCAAGTATTTTTAGCCAGATCCTAATTGGTATGTTGAAATTTATGTTTCTTTTGATGGCATAGAATGCCCTTCTTGCCTTGTCTCTCAGATCGTTCACAGCTTTGTGGAAGTTACCTGTGGTGCTGATGTTTAGGCCAAGGTATGTATAGTTTTTTGTGTGCTCTAGGGCAACAGTGTCTAGATGGAATTTGTATTTGTGGTCCTGGTGACTGGACCTTTTTGGAACACCATTATTTTGGTCTTACTGAGATTTACTGTCAGGGCCCAGGTCTGACAGAATCTGTGCATAAGATCTAGGTGCTGCTGTAGGCCCTCCTTGGTTGGTGACAGAAGCACCAGATCATCAGCAAACAGCAGACATTTGACTTCGGATTCTAGCAGGGGAGGCCGGGTGCTGCAGACTTTTCTAGTGCCCTCGCCAATTCGTTGATATATATGTTGAAGAGGGTGGGGCTTAAGCTGCATCCCTGTCTAACCCCACGACCCTGTGTGAAGAAATGTGTGTGTTTTTGCCAATTTTAACCGCACACTTGTTGTTTGTGTACATGGATTTTATAATGTCGTATGTTTTACCCCCAACACCACTTTCCATCAGTTTGTATAGCAGACCCTCATGCCAGATTGAGTCGAAGGCTTTTTGAAATCAACGTACATTGTTTTCATTGAGGAAATGTACGAGTCTGCTGTTAATAATAATGCAGAGGATTTTCCCAAGGTTACTGTTGACACATATTCCACGGTAGTTATTGGGGTCAAATTTGTCTCCACTTTTTGTGGATTGGGTGATCAGTCCTTGAGGCGCTCTCTCTCTCGGGCGCTCACTCTCTCTCTCGGGCTCTCTCTCTCTCGAAGCGCTCTCTCTCTCTCTCGGCGCTCGCTCTCTCTCTCTCTCTCTCCTCAGGCGCTCTCTCTCTCTCTCTCTCTCTCTCTCTCTCTCTCTCTCTCTCTCTCTCTCAGGCTCAGCTCTCTCTCTCGAGGCGCTCGCTCTCTCTCGAGGCGCTCGCTCTCTCTCGGGAGCTCCTCTCTCTCTCTCTCGGGAGCTCCTCTCTCTCTCTCTCGGGAGCTCGCTCTCTCTCTCTCTCGGGGGAGCTCGCTCTCTCTCTCTCTCGGGGAGCTCCCTCTCTCTCGGGAGCTCGCTCTCTCTCTCTCTCGGGAGCCTCGCTCTCT
>NW_024604697.1:0-3666 GCF_018296145.1 Oncorhynchus tshawytscha | reverse complement strand
AGGGGACAGTGTTGGAGATAAAACAGCGCATATCATTATTTTGCTAGCTAACGAGCAAGGACTGTTGCAAGAGGAAGAAGCTGGCGGGATTTCAGGGTTTGTGACGCCAAGTTCAACGGGCTCTGGCGCAAACACGGACAGGCCAGTGGCTAGTGCTGACGGATTTCGCATTAGTTCCCCGGAGAATTTAGCTTGTATGGACATTCGAAACCGGCCAAAATGGATCAGGCGTTTGAAAGGTACAGGGTAGCATCTTAAACGTGGAAAATGAGGCATTTCAAGTGAATACACTGATCTACTCTATGGGTGATGAAGCCGAGGATATATTAAATGCTTCAACGTTGACCGAGGAAGAGAAATTTAACTACAGTGCCGTTAACCTCTGAACTACCAATCTCGGATCTGGGATAATTGTCATCAGCAACGCTGAATAGCATAGCGCCACAGTCAAATAATATTACTAGAAAATATTCATATTCATGAAATCACAAGTGCAATATTGCAGAACACAACTTAACCTTTTGTTAATCCATCGGTCATCTCAGATTTAGAAATTATGCTTTACAGCGAAAGAAATACAAGCGTTTGTAAGTTTATCGATAGCATAACATAACACAAAGTACACTTAGCATCAGGTAGCTTGGTCACGAAAAGCAATCAAATTAAATTGTTTACCTTTGAAGATCTTCGGATGTTTTCACTCACGAGACTCCCAGTTAGACAACAAATGTTCCTTTTGTTCCATAAAGATATTTTTTATATCCAAATACCTCCGTTAGTGTGCTGTGTTATGCCCAGGAATCCACCTGAAAGAGCGGTCACGACAACGCAGACAAATTCCTAATTATATCCATAATGTCCACAGAAACATGTCAAATGTTTTTTATAATCATTCCTCGGGGTGTTTTTCAAATATCTATTCGCTAATATATCAACCGGGACAGTTGGCTGTTCACGAGGACCGGGAGTAACAATGACTGCCTTTGTCTTTCGCGCATAGCTCACTTCCGCAACAAAGCCTCCTTCACTCACGCCGCCAAGCTTACCCTAGTAAAACTGACTATCCTTCCGATCCTCGACTTCGGCGATGTCATCTACAAAATGGCTTCCAACACTCTACTCAGCAAACTGGATGCAGTCTATCACAGTGCCATCCGTTTTGTCACTAAAGCACCTTATACCACCCACCACTGCGACCTGTATGCTCTGGTCGGCTGGCCCTCGTTACATATTCGTCGCCAGACCCACTGGCTCCAGGTCATCTACAAGTCCATGCTAGGTAAAGCTCCGCCTTATCTCAGCTCACTGGTCACGATGGCAACACCCATCCGTAGCACGCGCTCCAGCAGGTGTATCTCACTGATCATCCCTAAAGCCAACACCTCATTTGGCCGCCTTTCGTTCCAGTACTCTGCTGCCTGTGACTGGAACGAATTGCAAAAATCGCTGAAGTTGGAGACTTTATCTCCCTCACCAACTTCAAACATCAGCTATCTGAGCAGCTAACCGATCGCTGCTGCTGTACATAGTCTATTGGTAAATAGCCCACCCATTTTCACCTACCTCATCCCCATACTGTTTTTATTTATTTACTTGCTCTTTTGCACACCAATATCTCTACCTGTACATGACCATCTGATCATTTATCACTCCAGTGTTAATCTGCAAAATTGTAATTATTCGCCTACCTCCTCATGCCTTTTGCACACATTGTATATAGACTCCCCCCTTTGTTTTCTACTGTGTTATTGACTTGTTAATTGTTTATTCCATGTGTAACTCTGTGTTGTCTGCTCACACTGCTATGCTTTATCTTGGCCAGGTCGCAGTTGCAAATGAGAACTTGTTCTCAACTGGCCTACCTGGTTAAATAAAGGTGAAATAAATAAAAACTCTGAGAGCCCCCTCCTTACCACTTACGCAATGTGGTCGTTCACGCTCATTCTTCAAAATAAAAGCCTGAAACTATGTCTAAAGGCTGTTGACACCTTGGGGAAGCCATAGAAAAATGAATCTGGTTGATATCCCTTTTAAATGGGCAATAGGGATGCATAAGAACAGAAGGGTTTCAAAATAAGAGGCACTTCCTGATTTGGATTTTCCTCTGGGTTTCGCCTGCAATATCAGTTCTGTTATACTCACAGACAATATTTTGACAGTTTTGGAAACTTTAGAGTTTTCTATCCTAATCTGTCAATTATATGCATATTCTAGCACCTGGTCCTGAGAAATAGGCCGTTTACTTTGGGAACGTTATTTTTCCAAAAATAAAAACAGTGCCCCCTAGCTTTAACCTCTAGCGACGAGCAATCCCGTATCCGGGAGCGTAATCATAGCCTCAAGTGCATTACCATAACGCAACGTTTCCTATTCATGAAAATCGCAAATGAAATGAAATAAATATATTCAAACACAAGCTTAGCCTTTTGTTAACAACACTGTCATCTCATATTTTCAAAATATGCTTTACAGCCAACGCTAGACAAGCATTTGTGTAAGTTTAGCATGGCATAATGCTATGCTAGGCTGTGCTGGCAGCAGGCAACATTTTCACAAAAATAAGAAAAGCAACCAAATTAAATAATTTACCTTTGAAGAACTTCAGATGCTTTCACTCAGGAGACTCCCAGTTAGATAGCAAATGTTCCTTTTTTCCAAAAATAATATTTTGGTAGGTGAAAAACGTCACGTTTGTTCATCCTGCTTGGCTGAGAAATCGACAGAAAAATACTTCAACTATAATGCATTAGCATAACGCAACTTTTTCTATTCATGAAAATCGCAAATGAAATGAAATAAATATATTGAAACACAAGCTTAGCCTTTTATTAACAACACTGTCATCTCAGATTTTCAAAATATGCTTTTCAACCAAAGCTACACAAGCATTTGTGTAAGAGTATTGATAGCATAGCATTAAGCCTAGGTTTCAGCAGGCAACATTTTCACAAAAACAAGAAAAGCATTCAAATAAAATCATTTACCTTTGAAGAACTTCGGATGTTTTCAATGAGGAGACTCTCAGTTAGATTTTTTTTCTCATTTTTTTCCCAAAAAGATTATTTGTGTAGGAGAAATCGCTCCGTTTTGTTCATCACTTTTGGCTAAGAAAAAAAAAAACGAAAATTCATTCACTACAACGCCAAACTTTTTTCCAAATTAACTCCATAATCGACAGAAACATGGCAAACGTTGTTTAGAATCATTCTCAAGGTGTTTTTCACATCTATTCGATGATAAATCCTTCGTGGCAGTTGGGTTTCTCCTCATTAGCAAACGGAAAAGTACTGCAGCTGGAGATTACGCAATAATTGCAACAGAGGACACCAAGCGACCACCTGGTAAATGTTGTCTCTTAGGGTCAATCTTCCAATGATATGCCTACAAATACGTCACAATGCTGCAGACGCCTTGGGGAAAACGTGGAAAAGGTAAGCTGACTCCTAGCTCCTCCACAGCCATATAAGGAGTCATTGCCATGAGGCGGTTTCAAAAAATGCGGCACTTCCTGATTGTATTTTTATCTGGGTTTTTTCTGTAACATCAGTTCTGTGGCACTCACAGACAATATCTTTGCAGTTTTGGAAACGTCAGAGTGTTTTCTTTCCAAAGCTGTCAATTATATGCATAGTCAAGCATCTTTTCGTGACAAAATATCTTGTTTAA
>NW_024604696.1:0-3664 GCF_018296145.1 Oncorhynchus tshawytscha | reverse complement strand
GTCATAACATAATAGAGACAGTAGATCTAGCTGCTCTGTCATAATATAATAGAGACAGTAGATCTAGCTGGTCTGTCATAATATAATAGAGACATTAGATCTAGCTGGTCTGTCATAATATAATAGAGACATTAGATCTAGCTGGTTTGTCATATTACAGAGACAGTAGATCTAGCTGGTCTGTCATAATATAATAGAGACAGTAGATCTAGCTGGTCTGTCATAATATAATAGAGACAGTAGATCTAGCTGGTCTGTCATATTGTAATAGAGACAGTAGATCTAGCTGGTCTGTCATATTGTAATAGAGACAGTAGATCTAGCTGGTCTGTCATAATATAATAGAGACAGTAGATCTAGCTGGTCTGTCATAATATAATAGAGACAGTAGATCTAGCTGGTCTGTCATAATATAATAGAGACAGTAGATCTAGCTGGTCTGTCATAATATAATAGAGACATTAGATCTAGCTGGTCTGTCATAATGTAATAGAGACAGTAGATCTAGCTGGTCTGTCATACTATAATTTTGACAGTAGGTCTAGCTGGTCTGTCATATTATAATAGAGACAGTAGATCTAGCTGGTCTGTCATAATACAATAGAAAAATTAGATCTAGCTGGTCTCTCATAATATAATAGAGACATTAGATCTAGCTGGTCTGTCATGCTATAATTGTGACA
Source organism: Oncorhynchus tshawytscha (assembly GCF_018296145.1). NCBI lineage: Eukaryota > Metazoa > Chordata > Actinopteri > Salmoniformes > Salmonidae > Oncorhynchus > Oncorhynchus tshawytscha. The sequence continues at coordinate 2,981 of NW_024604696.1, read as the reverse complement.
GTAGGTCTAGCTGGTCTGTCATATTATAATAGAGACAGTAGATCTAGCTGGTCGGTCATAACATAATAGAGACAGTAGATCTAGCTGGTCTGTTATAATATAATAGAGACAGTAGATCTAGCTGGTCTGTCATACTATAATTGTGACAGTAGGTCTAGCTGGTCTGTCATATTATAATAGAGACAGTAGATCTAGCTGGTCGGTCATAACATAATAGAGACAGTAGATCTAGCTGCTCTGTCATAATATAATAGAGACAGTAGATCTAGCTGGTCTGTCATAATATAATAGAGACATTAGATCTAGCTGGTCTGTCATAATATAATAGAGACATTAGATCTAGCTGGTTTGTCATATTACAGAGACAGTAGATCTAGCTGGTCTGTCATAATATAATAGAGACAGTAGATCTAGCTGGTCTGTCATAATATAATAGAGACAGTAGATCTAGCTGGTCTGTCATATTGTAATAGAGACAGTAGATCTAGCTGGTCTGTCATATTGTAATAGAGACAGTAGATCTAGCTGGTCTGTCATAATATAATAGAGACAGTAGATCTAGCTGGTCTGTCATATTGTAATAGAGACAGTAGATCTAGCTGGTCTGTCATACTAAAATTGTGACAGTAGATCTAGCTGGTCTGTCATATTATAATAGAGACAGTAGATCTAGCTGGTCTGTCATAATGTAATAGAGACAGTAGATCTAGCTGGTCTGTCATAATATAATAGAGACAGTAGATCTAACTGGTCTGTCATAATATAATAGAGACAGTAGATCTAGCTGGTCTGTCATACTATAATTGAGACAGTAGATCTAGCTGGTCTGTCATATTATAATAGAGACAGTAGATCTAGCTGGTCTGTCATAATATAATAGAGACAGTAGATCTAGCTGGTCTGTCATAATATAATAGAGACAGTAGATCTAGCTGGTCTGTCATATTGTAATAGAGACAGTAGATCTAGCTGGTCTGTCATAATATAAAAGAGACAGTAGATATAGCTGGTCTGTCATACTATAATTGTGACAGTAGGTCTAGCTGGTCTGTCATATTATAATAGAGACAGTAGATCTAGCTGGTCTGTCATAATATAATAGAGACAGTAGATCTAGCTGGTCTGTCATAATATAATAGAGACATTAGATCTAGCTGGTCTGTCATAATATAATAGAGACAGTAGATCTAGCTGGTCTGTCATATTATAATAGAGACAGTAGATCTAGCTGGTCTGTCATACTATAATTGTGACAGTAGGTCTAGCTGGTCTGTCATATTATAATAGAGACAGTAGATCTAGCTGGTCTGTCATAATATAATAGAGACAGTAGATCTAGCTGGTCTGTCATACTATAATAGAGACATTAGATCTAGCTGGTCTGTCATAATATAATAGAGACAGTAGATCTAGCTGGTCTGTCATAATATAATAGATAAATTAGATCTAGCTGGTCTGTCATAATATAATAGAGACAGTAGATCTAGCTGGTCTGTCATACTATAATTGTGACAGTAGGTCTAGCTGGTCTGTCATATTATAATAGAGACAATAGATCTAGCTGGTCTGTCATAATATAATAGAGACATTAGATCTAGCTGGTCTGTCATAATATAACAGAGACAGTAGATCTAGCTGGTCTGTCATACTATAATTGTGACAGTAGGTCTAGCTGGTCTGTCATATTATAATAGAGACAGTAGATCTAGCTGGTCTGTCATAATATAATAGAGACAGTAGATCTAGCTGGTCTGTCATATATAATAGAGACAGTAGATCTAGCTGGTCTGTCATATTATAATAGAGACAGTAGATCTAGCTGGTCTGTCATAATATAATAGAGACAGTAGATCTAGCTGGTCTGTCATATTGTAATAGAGACAGTAGATCTAGCTGGTCTGTCATAATATAATAGAGACAGTAGATCTAGCTGGTCTGTCATAATATAATAGAGACAGTAGATCTAGCTGGTCTGTCATAATATAATAGAGACAGTAGATCTAGCTGGTCTGTCATAATATAATAGAGACATTAGATCTAGCTGGTCTGTCATAATGTAATAGAGACAGTAGATCTAGCTGGTCTGTCATACTATAATTTTGACAGTAGGTCTAGCTGGTCTGTCATATTATAATAGAGACAGTAGATCTAGCTGGTCTGTCATAATATAATAGAAAAATTAGATCTAGCTGGTCTGTCATAATATAATAGAGACATTAGATCTAGCTGGTCTGTCATGCTATAATTGTGACAGTAGGTCTAGCTGGTCTGTCATATTATAATAGAGACAGTAGATCTAGCTGGTCATAACATAATAGAGACAGTAGATCTAGCTGGTCTGTTATAATATAATAGAGACAGTAGATCTAGCTGGTCTGTCATACTATAATTGTGACAGTAGGTCTAGCTGGTCTGTCATATTATAATAGAGACAGTAGATCTAGCTGGTCGGTCATAACATAATAGAGACAGTATATCTAGCTGCTCTGTCATAATATAATAGAGACAGTAGATATAGCTGGTCTGTCATATTACAGAGACAGTAGATCTAGCTGGTCTGTCATAATATAATAGAGACATTAGATCTAGCTGGTTTGTCATATTACTGTCATAACATAACAGAGACAGTAAATTAGCTGGTCTGTCATATTATAATAGAGATAGATCTAGCTGGTCGGCTCAGCACATAATAGATATGACAGTAGATCTAGCTGGTCTGTTATAAGCCATATAGAGACAAAGAGATCTAGCTGGTCCATCATAATATACTGTGACAGTAGGCTCAGCTGGTCTGTCATATTATAATAGAGACAGTAGATTCAGCTGCTCTGTCATAATATAATAGAGACAGTAGATCTAGCTACCTGTCATAATATAATAGAGACATTGTGATCTAGCTGGTCTGTCATAATATAATAGAGACATTAGCAGCTGGTTTGTCATATTACAGAGACAGTAGACCCAGCTGGTCTGTCATACAT
>NW_024604695.1:0-3664 GCF_018296145.1 Oncorhynchus tshawytscha | reverse complement strand
TGGAATAGAATAGCTCATATCTCCATGGCTCTGTCGCACCATGAAGACGAGGAAAACCAGACGGAACGTCGAAACAGACAATGATAATCCGATGTACTCCATCTTCTCAGATGACACAAGTAGTCCAACTAAAAATCGTGGTAAAGATATTGTTCAGCCCTCAAAATGAAACATTTGCTCCTTTAAGGTGTGGAAAGCCGACGATACACACTAAGCCTCTGTCTAATCGAGACGATGGTTTGTCACACTGACCAAAGTAGGCCTCTATCTCCTCCTTTTCTATGCGTGGACTGGGGAAGAGATGTGCCTATCGGCCAATATATAGTGAACAGCGACACTTAGAGTATGTCAATGAAAACTACAATCAATTGCATTCAAATTAACCTCTTAAATCCATAAGCCACCACGACATTCAGGGTAGCCTTTTTGCCATATAAAGTGTGAATGTGAATGCGCAGAAGTAGCATGCAATCCGGTAAATGTTATTTTTCAGTTTCAAACATAGCATCCAAAAATAAATCTAGGTTAATTTAAGCATTGGCGGAAACCTGTTTCAAAGTCGAATAGGTGGAGAAGAGCTCTTGCAGCGTTGCCTGTTTCACTGAGAAACAGGCATCTCAGTTGCGCTGTCTATCGATGTGGTGCTGAAACAGTGCTAGCGTAGCTTCATCAGAATTGGAAGGCGATGTGATTTGTATTTTTCAGCGTGTGAGTACATTCATTTAGTCTGCAGGCTACAGTAGAATGAACAGTGAAATGGAATATATTAAAATAATTGACCAACTTAAATTTAGAAGCAGAAAAACTCGAGATGTAGGATCTTAATTTGATCACCAATGCAGGATGTAAAACGTGTGGTAGCAATTGAGGTTTCAAGGGCGTTTTGAAGTTTGTATTTTCCACTTTAACATTTCAGACTTGATTTTCACCTACAAAAATGTCCATTAGTTATAACCCACATAATAATTCATATTTCCCATTGCTGCATCAAACATATTAAGATCCTATATCTGTAGGATAATATGCCACTTTCATAATATTCAGTATTATAAATTGATAATATTTCAGTGGAAGTGGTATCAAAATGCGTGAGCAAATATAACTACATTAAAAACAATACAAGAACTGTAGCTGCATACCCTTCAGATGACTTCATGTTGCGCCTTACTCTCTCACACTAGAAGAGCATACTATTCTTTGTTTAGCTAACTTTAATATACAACCTGCAATTAAAACATAGCGTTGGGCCTTTCACGTTAGGAAGTTTGCTATTGCCAAGAAGGAAATAAGTATTATTTCGTTTCAAAAGCCACATGGGACAAACCATCCTCATAAAATGCTAAATAAAGGCATGGGTTACCTCAGAGTCTCCTGCAGGGTTGAGCGTGATACTCCCTTCTAATACATTATCTGGGCTCCTCTTCAGTGTAACATCAGCAGGTGCTGTCATTGCAAGATCTGACAAACTTGAAGTCACTGGTGCGTGAGCCCGTTGTCAGGTATGCGTCATAATTGTAAGAACTGCGCAGAGTTCCAGCTGCATCCCACATCTGCATAGTTTGGAGAGGAAATACGCTGGGAATGGCGACTGCTCCATCAAACAACATTCTGGGCTTTCTACTACGGCAGAACCTCACGGCCAGGATGAGAATAATGAATGTCAGGAAAAAAGGTGGAGACAGAGACCAGCGCGATGATCAAATAGGAAGTTAGTTTGGAACTATCTTTATAAGCCATGTCTTTCAGTTCTGGAACTTCAGCTGTTATCTGATATATGAGTAAATATACATCACAGGTTGTAGAGAGAGAGAGGCTGTCCGTTATCTTTCACTGATATAACAAGGTTCTGCTTCATATTGTCAGATTCAGAAATGTCCCGATGTGCCCGGATCTCTCCACCGTGAAGACCAATAGTGAAAAGTCCAGGATCAGTCGATTTCACGATGTGATATGAAAGCCACGCGTTCTGTCCAGAGTCAGCATCTACAGCTATCACCTTGGAAACCAGGGACCCCGCCAGAGCAGCTTTGGGGACCATCTCAGTCATCAAGGAGTTCCCTGCTGGAGCAGGATATAATATCTGGGGAGAGTTATCATTCTCATCTGTTATGAAGATACTCACTGTCACGTTACTGCTGAGTGGAGGAGAACCATTGTCTCTGGCTACAACGTGGACTTTGAAGTTCTGGAACTGCTCATAATCAAATGCTCTCACAGCATGGATCACCCCCGTGTCTCCGTTAATGGATAAAAAATGAGGACACCGGAACACCATTGACACCACTAGGCAAATAGAGAATAGACCACAGTGCCGTTCTGTCTCCAGTCTGGGTCTCTGGCAGTAACAGAACACATAGAGGAGCCAGGCTTGTTATTTTCAGTCACATAGGCGTTGTAAGTATTGTTCTTCAAACACAGGTGGGTTGTCATTCACGTCTGACACAGACACATTAATAGTCTTTGAAGAGGATAAAGGTGGAGACCCCTCGTCAGTGGCAGTGATAGTTATGTTATATTCTGATATTATCTCACGGTCTAGTTCTGCTGTTGTGACCAGAGAATAATAGTTTTTTAATAGAAGGGTTTAGTTTGAAAGGAACATTTTGTTGAATGGAGCAGCGGACTTGTTTATTTCCCTCCCAGTCTTTATCCTGTACATTAATGATGCCCACCTCTGTACCAGGTAACACGTCCTCTGGGATGGGATTGCTTAGAGATTTGATCAATATTATTGGTGCATTATCATTCACATCTGTGATTTCTATAATAACTTTACAATTTGAGGCTGACCCTAAACCATCTTTTGCCTGCACGCTCATTTCATAATATGTTTCCTCTTCGAAATCAATAGGGCCGATCACTTTTATTTCTCCGGTTGTCTTGTTAATCAAAAACAGCTTCCCTGCTTTGTTACTTATACGACCGAGTTCATAGGTCACATCGCCATTAGGTCCCTCGTCTGCATCAATAGCAGTCACTGTACTTACTACGGTACCTAATGGAGAATTCTCAGGTAGGCTGACCTTATAGACGTTCTGAGTAAACACTGGAATATTGTCGTTAGCATCCAACACAGTGACGTGTATAACTACAGTACCAGATCTCTGTGGAGTCCCACCATCAACCGCAGTAAGTAACAATGTCACCTCCTGCTGTTGTTCTCGATCTAATTCCTTCTCTACAACTAACTCACCGTATTTCCCACCATCTGGGTTTGTATGAACACCTAAAACAAAATAGTCGTTTTTTTTCGAGTGAATATTTTTTGAACTGCATTATGTCCTATATCCGCATCATGAGCTTCGCTAAGAAGGAAACGTGTTCCTCTCACCGCAGACTCATGTATTTCTAAATTAATTTGAGTTTTAGAAAATGTTGGGGAGTTATCATTTATATCTTGGACTTGCACATTAATACGATGTAATTCCAGAGGTTTTTCCAGCACAAGCTCGTATTTTAAAGAACAAGAAACCTTCGGTCCACACAGCTCCTCCCTGTCTATTGTTTCAGCCACAATTAAATCTCCGGTATTCACATTAATGTCACAGTAACCTTGACGACTACCATCCATATCCAAACGAGCCTTGCGAGATGAAAATCTTCTCGCATCCAGACCGAGGTCCTTGGCTATATTCCCGATCACAGATCCGCGTTTCATCTCCTC
>NW_024604694.1:0-3664 GCF_018296145.1 Oncorhynchus tshawytscha | reverse complement strand
CTTGTCAAAAGGGAGCCTATTAATGCTGTGGTGCTCTATTCTGGAATATTAACTGGCGTTTGTCGCCCCCTGGTGGAAATAACCTCTTAGTGATCTACCTCTCTATAGAGATCTCTGCAGTTGTACCTCGCAGCACACCGTACAAATATTTGAGGTTGAACTCTTATATTACTGTTCTGCTGGCAGCAGGATAATATGCTGGCAGCACAACAGTAGATTATTTTCTTCTAAATAAGAGTCCCCCTGCAAAGACGAGATTTTTAGAATAACTATTATTGTAGCACTGTAGTTCAATACAACTGTTTTTCACAGCATTGCACCACTTTGAAACAAATACATGGATCATTTGACATATTTTAATATTGTATTATTTATACCAGCATTTGTTTTGAAAGTTTCAGAACTAAATACTGGTATGTTGAAAGATTTGAATGTTTCCAAACTAAATCAAATTAAATCAAATCAAATTGTATTTGTCACATACACATGGTTAGCAGATGTTAATGCGAGTGTAGCGAAATGCTTGTGCTTCTAGTTCCGACAATGCAGTAATAACCAACAAGTAATCTATCTAACAATTCCAAAACTACTGTCTTATACACAGTGTAAGGGGATAAAGAATATGTACTTAAGGATATATGAATGAGTGATTGTACAGAGCAGCATAGGCAAGATACAGTAGCTGATATCGAGTACAGTATATACATATGAGATGAGTATGTAAACCAAGTGGCATAGTTAAATTGGCTAGTGATACATGTATTACATAAGGATGCAGTCGATGATATAGAGTACAGTATATACGTATGCATATGAGATGAATAATGTAGGGTGAGTAACATTAAATAAGGTAGCATTGTTTAAAGTGGCTAGTGATATATTTACATCATTTCCCATCAATTCCCATTATTAAAGTGGCTGGAGTTGAGTCAGTGTCAGTGTCAGTGTGTTGGCAGCAGCCACTCAATGTTAGTGGTGGCTGTTTAACAGTCTGATGGCTTTGAGATAGAAGCTGTTTTTCAGTCTCTCGCCCAGCTTTGATGCACCTGTACTGACCTCGCCTTCTGGATGATAGCGGGGTGGACAGGCAGTGGCTCGGGTGGTTGATGTCCTTGATGATCTTTATGGCCTTCCTGTAACATCGGGTGGTGTAGGTGTCCTGGAGGGCAGGTAGTTTGCCCCCGGTGATGCGTTGTGCAGACCTCACTACCCTCTGGAGAGCCTTACGGTTGAGGGCGGAGCAGTTGCCGTACCAGGCGGTGATACAGCCCACCAGGATGCTCTCGATTGTGCATCTGTAGAAGTTTGTGAGTGCTTTTGGTGACAAGCCGAATTTCTTCAGCCTCCTGAGGTTGAAGAGGCGCTGCTGCGCCTTCTTCATGATGCTGTCTGTGTGAGTGGACCAATTCAGTTTGTCTGTGATGTGTATGCCAAGGAACTTAAAACTTGCTACCCTCTCCACTACTGTTCCATCGATGTGGATAGGGGGGTGTTCCACAATCATCTCCTTAGTTTTGTTGACGTTGAGTGTGAGGTTATTTTCCTGACACCACACTCCGAGGGCCCTCACCTCCTCCCTGTAGGCCGTCTTGTCGTTGTTGGTAATCAAGCCTACCACTGTTGTGTCGTCCGCAAACTTGATGATTGAGTTGGAGGCGTGCGTGGCCACGCAGTCGTGGGTGAACAGGGAGTACAGGAGAGGGCTCAGAACGCACCCTTGTGGGGCCCCGGTGTTGAGGATCAGCGGGGAGGAGATGTTGTTGCCTACCCTCACCACCTGGGGGCGGCCCGTCAGGAAGTCCAGTACCCAGTTGCACAGGGCGGGGTCGAGACCCAGGGTCTCGAGCTTGATGACGAGCTTGGAGGGTACTATGGTGCCGAGCTGTAGTCGATGAACAGCATTCTCACATAGGTATTCCTCTTGTCCAGATAGGTTAGGGCAGTGTGCAGTGTGGTTGAGATTGCATCGTCTGTGGACCTATTTGGGCGGTAAGCAAATTGGAGTGGGTCTAGGGTGTCAGGTAGGGTGGAGGTGATATGGTCCTTGACTAGTCTCTCAAAGCACTTCATGATGACGGATGTGAGTGCTACGGGGCGGTAGTCGTTTAGCTCAGTTACCTTAGCTTTCTTGGGGACAGGAACAATGGTGGCCCTCTTGAAGCATGTGGGAACAGCAGACTGGTATAGGGATTGATTGAATATGTCCGTAAACACACCGGCCAGCTGGTCTGCGCATGCTCTGAGGGCGCGGCTGGGGATGCCGTCTGGGCCTGCAGCCTTGCGAGGGTTAACACGTTTAAATGTCTTACTCACCTCGGCTGCAGTGAAGGAGAGACCGCATGTTTTCGTTGCAGGCCGTGTCAGTGGCATTGTATTGTCCTCAAAGCGGGCAAAAAAGTTATTTAGTCTGCCTGGGAGCAGGACATCCTGGTCCGTGACTGGGCTGGATTTCTTCCTGTAGTCCGTGATTGACTGTAGACCCTGCCACATGCCTCTTGTGTCTGAGCCGTTGAATTGAGATTCTACTTTGTCTCTGTACTGATGCTTAGCTTGTTTGATAGCCTTGAGGAGGGAATAGCTGCACTGTTTGTATTCGGTCATGTTACCAGACACCTTGCCCTGATTAAAAGCAGTGGTTCGCGCTTTCAGTTCCACACGGATGCTGCCATCAATCCACGGTTTCTGGTTAGGGAATGTTTTAATCGTTGCTATGGGAACGACATCTTCAACGCACGTTCTAATGAACTCGCACACCGAATCAGCGTATTCGTCAATATTGTTATCTGACGCAATACGAAACATGTCCCAGTCCACGTGATGGAAGCAGTCTTGGAGTGTGGAGTCAGCTTGGTCGGACCAGCGTTGGACAGACCTCAGCGTGGGAGCCTCTTGTGTTAGTTTCTGTCTGTAGGCAGGGATCAACAAAATGGAGTCGTGGTCAGCTTTTCCAAAAGGGGGGCGGGGCAGGGCCTTATATGCGTCGCGGAAGTTAGAGTAACAATGATCCAAGGTCTTTCCACCCCTGGTTGCGCAATCGATATGCTGATAAAATTTAGGGAGTCTTGTTTTCAGATTAGCCTTGTTAAAATCCCCAGCTACAATGAATGCAGCCTCCGGATAAATCTTTTCCAGTTTGCAGAGAGTTAAATAAAGTTTGTTCAGAGCCATCGATGTGTCTGCTTGGGGGGGGATATATACGGCTGTGATTATAATCGAAGAGAATTCTCTTGGTAGATAATGCGGTCTACATTTAATTGTGAGGAATTCTAAATCAGGTGAACAGAAGGATTTGAGTTCCTGTATGTTTCTTTCATCACACCATGTCTCGTTAGTCATAAGGCATACGCCCCCGCCCCTCTTCTTACCAGAAAGATGTTTGTTTCTGTCCGCGCGATGCGTTTAGAAACCAGCTGGCTGCACCGTCTCCGATAGCTTCTCTCCCGTGAGCCATGTTTCCGTGAAGCAAAGAACGTTGCAGTCTCTGATGTCCCTCTGGAATGCTACCCTTGCTCGGATTTCATCAACCTTGTTGTCAAGAGACTGGACATTGGCAAGAAGAATGCTAGGGAGTGGTGCACGTTGTGCCCGTCTCCGGAGTCTGACCAGAAGACCGCCTCGTTTCCCTCTTCTCATACTGGTATGTTGAAAGATTTGAATGTTTCCA
>NW_024604693.1:0-3663 GCF_018296145.1 Oncorhynchus tshawytscha | reverse complement strand
GTATGAATGCTGTGGTGCTTACTAACACAATAGGAAATGTTGTGGTAGACGTGGGCCATCACAGGAAAGTTCACAGCTCTTTCACTCTGGCCATTCATATCAATGACTCACCCTCAAATGGACCATCAATACCAGAGTTCTACAAGAATATTTACATAATCAACTGGGCATTACAACAGCGTGACCCTCATTATAGTCTTGGGCATATATTGAGCTCAAACACAGGGGTGTGGAAAAGGTCTGTTGAAATGAATACTGTAGTGGTGTGTGAAAGGTAACACAAGCTTCCTCGCTGGTTCCATTCCCCCAATAGTAACTGGGTCATTATTGGATTGTGTTGGTAATGCTGTCCCTGGACATTGGTACCTTTTTATAAAGCACTTATTTAATAAGAAAACACATGCACTTTATACTGATTAACATCTATTTGTATGCACTGTAGACATTACTGGTGCATTACAAATGGGCTTGTCACCATGGTGATGTGTAGATATGTAGTGACCTGTTTTGAGTAGATAAATATAAATTCTTTAGAATTACATGAATTAAACAAAGACATTCAATAGATCAATAAAACTGCAGTAGTGTATCTGGTCTCAAAGCTGATGCTGAAAAACCATGTCAGTGCTGAGGTCAAATGTAATGCTCATTTACATTTCCTGTTTGTTTCAGCTTCATACAAACAGGAATTATTTAGCTTAAAACAGTTTCTAGTATTTAATGATACGGAAGAGAAGAAGAGATTTGAGCAGCACAAATTAATTCATTCAATTCTAACTTTATTGTCAGATCAATTAAGTTCAATGGAGTTATCCAAACACATTCCTCATCAATGACTAAAATAACACATTTAGCTTTAAACGACAATTGAATAAACATGTAGTCATTTTATAGTCTGTGCATCAATAAACAAAAGTCTGTAGTAAAATATGTATTTACCCAAACTAATGGTGAAAACTGATCATCACACCATCTCGATCTGATACATGTTGTGTCTACCAGCTCATTCCCACAGAAAACTAGAGGGAAGCAGCACCACCCAGTCAACCATCAGACTCACTTGTTTCTAGTGAACAGCACCGATATGGAGAACCATTATCGATAGATTGATTTTTTTGAACTTTTTATTTGATTTATTAGGATCCCCATTACGACAAAGGAGAAAGCTAGTCTTACTGGGGTCCAACATATAACAAAAAATACACAAACTGACAAGGTGCACACTGATCAGTAAAGAGAGGCTAACATTCTATAACACTCCCTTTCCTCTGCATTGTTGTCTCACAGTGAGAAACTATAGGATTACAATAGTGTTCTACACTTTCTTCATTTAATCCAATCCACTGTTACCACTTATTTTATGAGATGACAATTAAGTGATGGAGTGACTAATCTTAGCTGTTCTGACAAAACTGCTTAGGCTTTTCTCCTTTATGTATACTTTGGTGTGATTTTACGTTGCCCAATTGGGAGAAACTCTTGCCACAGAAAGAGCATAAGTAAGGCTTCTATCCTGTGTGTGTTATTCAATGACCTTTGAGCTCAAATTTTACACAGTCAAAGCAGTAGTAAGGCTTCTCTCCTGTATGTATACGTTCATGTGCTTTTAAGGTACATGATCGGGAGAAACTCTTCCCACAGTGAGAGCAGGAGTAAGGCTTCTCTCCTGTGTGTGTTCTCTGTTGAACTTTTAGCTCATTTGATGTTGTGAAGCATTTTACACAATCAGAGCAGGAGTAAGGCTTCTCTCTTGTGTGTGTTTTCTGATGAACTTTTAGCTCATTTGATGTTGTGAAGCATTTTACACAATTAGAGCAGGAGTACGGCTTCTCTCCTCTGTTTACGTTCATGCGTTATTAAGTGGCCCAGTTGATTGAAACTCTTTCCACAGTCAGAGCAGGTGTAAGGCTTCAATCCTGTATGTATACGTTCATGTGTGTTTAAGGTATACAATCGAGAGAAACTCTTCCCACAGTGAGAGCAGGAGTAAGGCTTCTCTCCTGTGTGTGTTCTCTGGTGAGTTCTTAGGTCAGTTGATGTTGTGAAGCATTTTACACAATCAGAGCAAGAGTAAGGCATCTCTCCTGTGTGTGTTCTCTGATGAACTATTAGATAGGTTGATGTTGCGAAGTACTTTCCACAGTCCGAACAGGAGAAAGGCTTCTCTCCCGTATGCATACGTTGGTGTATTTGTAAGTTTCCCAGTTGAGAGAAACTCGCCCCACAGTCAGAGCAGGAGTAAGGCTTCTCTCCTGTGTGTATTCTCTGATGAACTTTTAGCTGATTTGATGTTGTGAAGAATTTTACACAATTAGAGCAGGAGTACGGCTTCTCTCCTCTATGTTTACGTTCATGCGTTATTAAGTGGCCCAGTTGATTGAAACTCTTTCCACTGTCAGAGCAGGTGTAAGGCTTCTCTCCTGTGTGTATTCTCTGATGAACTTTTAGCTTGGTTGATGTTGTGAAGCTCTTTCCACAGTCAGTGCAAGGATTCAGATTCCCCCTTGTGTGTATTTTTAGGTGCCTTTTTAGCTTTGACAGAAATGGGAAAATCTCCTCACAATGTGGGCAGTGATGAGACCTCTTAGCGCTGTGATCTTCCTGTTGTTGCTCTCTGGATGTAGAGAATGTCTCAACATGGTCTCCTGTGTGAAGAACAACAGAAGAACCAGTCAGTTGGTGTGATAATACATGTCAATTAAATGTATTTAATGAAGCCCTTTTTACATCAAAGTTCTTTATACAAAGCCAGCCTAAATCCCCAAAGAGGAAGCAATGCAGAAGCACAGTGGCCAGGAAAACTCCCTAGGAAGCAGGAACTAGGAAGAAACGTACCCCATGATCATTGGTAGGAAAAGTATACCTAATTGTCATGCTTGAGTAAAAGTAACAATACTATAATATAAAATAACTCAAGTAAAAGTCCCCCAGTAAAATTCTACCTGAGTAAAAGTCTATAAGTATTTGGTTTTATACTTCAGTATCAAAATTAAATGTAATTGCTCAAACATATTTAAGTATTAAAAGTAGAAGTATAAATAATTAAAATGTCCTTATACTAAGCAAACCAGACAGCACAATATTCTTGTTTTTAAAATTTACGGATAGCCAGGGGCACACTCCAACACTCAGACATCATTTACAAACCAAACATATGTGTTTAGTGAGTCCACCAGATCAGAGGCAGTAGGGATGACCAGGGATGTTCTCTGTTTAGTGAGTCCTCCAGATCAGAGGCAGTAGGGAGGACCAGGGATGTTCTCTGTTTAGTGAGTCCACCAGATCAGAGGCAGTAGGGATGACCAGGGATGTTCTTGGACCATTTTCCTGTCCTGCTAAGCATTCAAAATGCAATGAGTACTTTTGGGTATCAGGGAAAATGTATGGAGTAAAAAGTACATCATTTTCTTTAGGAATGTAATGCTGTAAAAGTTGTCAAATATATAAATAGTAAAGTGCAGATACCCCAAAACAACTGCTTAAGTAGTACTTTAAAGTATCTTTACTTAAGTACTTCACACCACTGCACGTGACATGACTTCATATCTGTAGGCTGGTACTGTATCTATTCATATCTGTAGGCTGGTACTGTATCTATTCATATCAGTAGGCTGGTAGTGTATCTATTCATATCAGTAGGCTGGTACTGTATCTATTCATTTC
>NW_024604692.1:0-3661 GCF_018296145.1 Oncorhynchus tshawytscha | reverse complement strand
AGATGCACCGAGCCTCTGCAAGTGCTGGAGCGCAAACTAACAAGTCCACCAACAGCATAGCCTGACAAGACTGGACACTCTTGGTTGCTCCTTGTGGCAATTCCAAACAGCTGGGGAATTTGATCAATTGGTATTGTGTTTGCTTAGCATGCTATAGGTAGTGGGAACAAATCAAATCAAATCAAATCAAATTTTTATTTGTCACATACACATGGTTAGCAGATGTTAATGCGAGTGTAGCGAAATGCTTGTGCTTCTAGTTCCGACAATGCAGTAATAACGAGCAAGTAATCTAACTAACAATTCCAAAAAAACTACTGTCATACACAGTGTAAGGGGATAAAGAATATGTACATAAGGATATATGAATGAGTGATGGTACAGAGCAGCATAGGCAAGATACGGTAGATGATATCGAGTACAGTATATACATATGAGATGAGTATGTAAACCAAGTGGCATAGTTAAAGTGGCTAGTGATACATGTATTACATAAGGATGCAGTCGATGATATAGAGTACAGTATCAACGTATGCATATGAGATGAATAATGTAGGGTAAGTAACATTATATAAGGTAGCATTGTTTAAAGTGGCTAGTGATATATTTACATCATTTCCCATCAATTCCCATTATTAAAGTGGCTGGAATAGAGTCAGTGTCATTGACAGTGTGTTGGCAGTAGCCACTCAATGTTAGTGGTGGCTGTTTAACAGTCTGATGGCCTTGAGATAGAAGCTGTTTTTCAGTCTCTCGGTCCCAGCTTTGATGCACCTGTACTGACCTCGCCTTCTGGATGACAGCGGGGTGAACAGGCAGTGGCTCGGGTGGTTGATGTCCTTGATGATCTTTATGGCCTTCCTGTAGCATCGGGTGGTGTAGGTGTCCTGGAGGGCAGGTAGTTTGCCCCCGGTGATGCGTTGTGCAGACCTCACTACCCTCTGGAGAGCCTTACGGTTGAGGGCGGTTGAGGGCCACATGCCTCTTGTGTCTGAGCCGTTGAATTGAGATTCTACTTTGTGTCTGTACTGGCGCTTAGCTTGTTTGATAGCCTTGCGGAGGGAATAGCTGCACTGTTTGTATTCAGCCATGTTACCAGACACCTTGCCCTGATTAAAAGCAGTGGTTCGTGCCTTCAGTTTCACACGAATGCTGCCATCAATCCACGGTTTCTGGTTAGGGAATGTTTTAATCGTTGCTATGGGAACGACATCTTCAACGCACGTTCTAATGAACTCGCACACCGTATCAGCGTATTCGTCAATGTTGTTGTCTGACGCAATACGAAACATCTCCCAGTCCACGTGATGGAAGCAGTCTTGGAGTGTGGAGTCAGCTTGGTCGGACCAGCGTTGGACAGACCTCAGCGTGGGAGCTTCTTGTTTTAGTTTCTGTCTGTAGGCAGGGATCAACAAAATGGAGTCGTGGTCAGCTTTTCCGAAAGGGGGCGGGGCAGGGCCTTATATGCGTCGCGGAAGTTAGAGTAACAATGATCCAGGGTCTTTCCACCCCTGGTTGCCAATCGATATGCTGATAAAATTTAGGGAGTCTTGTTTTCAGATTAGCCTTGTTAAAATCCCCAGCTACAATGAATGCAGCCTCCGGATAAATCGTTTCCAGTTTGCAGAGAGTTAGATAAAGTTCGTTCAGAGCCATCGATGTGTCTGCTTGGGGGATATATACGGCTGTGATTATAATCGAAGAGAATTCTCTTGGTAGATAATGCGGTCTACATTTGATTGTGAGGAATTCTAAATCAGGTGAACAGAAGGATTTGAGTTCCTGTATGTTTCTTTCATCACACCATGTCACGTTGGCCATGAGGCATACGCCCCCGCCCGTCTTCTTACCAGAAAGATGTTTGTTTCTGTCGGCGCGATGCGTGGAGAAACCCGCTGGCTGCACCGCTTCGGATTGCGTCTCTCCAGTTAGCCATGTTTCCGTGAAGCAGAGAACGTTACAGTCTCTGATGTCCCTCTGGAATGCTACCCTTGCTCGGATTTCATCAACCTTGTTGTCAAGAGACTGGACATTGGCAAGAAAAATGCTAGGGAGTGGTGCACGATGTGCCCGTCTCCGGAGTCTGACCAGAAGACCGCTTCGTTTCCTCTTTTTCTGAGTCGTTTTTTTTTGGGGTCGCTGCATGTGATCCACTCGGTTACACTGGTTGTAAGGCAGAACACAGGATCCGCATCGCGAAAAACATATTCTTGGTCGTACTGATGGTGAGTTGACGCTGATCTTATATTCAGTATCACTCCAGTGTTAATTTGCTAAATTGTAAATACTTCGCTACTATGGCCTATTTATTGCCTTACCTCCATTTGCACGCACTGTATATAGACTTTCTTTTTTTTCTTCTATTGTGTTATTGACTGTACGCTTGTTTATTCCATCTGTAACTCTGTGTTGTTGTTTGTGTTGCGCTGCTTTGCTTTATCTTGGCCAGGTCGCAGTTGAATATGAAAACTTGTTCTCAACTAGCTTACCTGATTAATTATAGGTGAAATTTAAAAAATAAGAATAAACTATTTCTTTCCAGAAAGGGGATGTAGCTCAGTGGTAGAGTGCATGCTTCGCATGTATGAGGTCCTGGGTTCAATCCCCAGCTTCTCCATTAAAATTTTTGCAATGGCCCATCTCCTACTTTCCAGAATGTTGAAATTCTCAGCAGGAAGCGAGACGTGCTAAATAATTTGCTCTTGTAATCTGAAGAACATGTGTTCAAACCCTGTTCGTACATTTATGTAACAGAAGTGGCATGGTTGCCAACTTCAATTGCATCATTTTCAAAAACTGAAGTTCATGGGTTAGATGACTGTCCATACTTGCTTGTATTTAGAATTGCTGCTATCATTTCATTGTAGTTTCAATGGAGTGGTGTATATAAAAAGTACATTGTATTAATATTGCATTTTATCTGCAAATAAAATTGGATTGAAGCTCAGAGGGGGAGTGCATGCTATTTTAGTATGAGGTCCTTGGTTCAATCCCAAGGTTCTCCACTGAGTATTTGTGTGCCAAATTCACATTACACAACTCCTACTTTCCAGAATGTTGAAATTCTCACACGACTTCGATTACACTGCAGACTATATTTTTGTTCTTCCCGCCAATACAATCCACTGACAATGACCGACGAGTTGTGTGTTCCGAGATGCTTTTTGTTATTTGCCTGTTTGTGGCCCGGCCCGCCTGTGAAATTGCGCGATTCTTGCAATTCTCTTTCAGCCTCTCATCAACTAGCTGTTTTTGCAGAATATTAAAAATACGATAGTTATTCACTACTCATATTAACTAGGTGTCATTTACATTATCTTAAGTCATTTATTTTTCAACTGGATTTTACAAAGGTGCATGACATGCAGGCGCTAAAAAGTTGTCAGGAGTGGGTTTCAAACCATGCCTATAGGGGAGTCTGCGACCTGAATGACTTAAGAGTAAGAGTAAGAGTGACAACAGGTTTCCACATGTCAAAACGGGGGAAATCTTAGCAAATGGCTTAATGGTTATTCATGAGAATCGTGTTGTTGTATTGTTGAGTGTATCATGGGATCTCACCTGAAATCTGTGGCTTGACACAAACCTGTAACCTATGCTACTGTGGCCTATAGAGCTAGAAGGCTGGATAACCAGGTGTGTAAAGGTGTGAGGTGGGATA
>NW_024604691.1:0-3659 GCF_018296145.1 Oncorhynchus tshawytscha | reverse complement strand
GCCAGCATAGTGGAGTCTGCCACTAGCACAGTCAGTGTAGTCAGCTCAGCTATCACCATTGAGACCGTGTCTGTGCCTCGACCTAGGTTGGGCAAAACTAAACATGGCGGTGTTCGCCTTAGCAATCTCACTAGGATAAAGACCACCTCCTCCTGGCTACACTAGTGACCATATCCCCGTGCATCCCGCAAAGGCGGAGGGGTTGCTAACATTTACGATAGCAAATTTCAATTTACAAAAAAAAAAAATGACGTTTTCGTCTTTTGAGCTTCTAGTCATGAAATCTATGCAGCCTACTCAATCACTTTTTATAGCTACTGTTTACAGGCCTCCTGGGCCATATACAGCGTTTCTCACTGAGTTCCCTGAATTCCTATCGGACCTTGTAGTCATAGCAGATAATATTCTAATCTTTGGTGACTTTAATATTCACATGGAAAAGTCCACAGACCCACTCCAAAAGGCTTTCGGAGCCATCATCGACTCAGTGGGTTTTGTCCAACATGTCTCTGGACCCACTCACTGTCACAGTCATACGCTGGACCTAGTTTTGTCCCATGGAATAAATGTGGTGGATCTTAATGTTTTTCCTCATAATCCTGGACTATCGGACCACCATTTTATTACGTTTGCAATTGCAACAAATAATCTGCTCAGACCCCAACCAAGGAACATCAAAAGTCGTGCTATAAATTCACAGACAACACAAAGATTCCTTGATGCCCTTCCAGACTCCCTCTGCCTACCCAAGGACGCCAGAGGACAAAAATCAGTTAACCACCTAACTGAGGATCTCAATTTAACCTTGCGCAATACCCTAGATGCAGTTGCACCCCTAAAAACTAAAAAAAAATTCTCATAAGAAACTAGCTCCCTGGTACACAGAAAATACCCGAGCTCTGAAGCAAGCTTCCAGAAAATTGGAACGGAAATGGCGCCACACCAAACTGGAAGTCTTCCGACTAGCTTGGAAAGACAGTACCGTGCAGTACCGAAGAGCCCTTACTGCTGCTCGATCATCCTATTTTTCTAACTTAATTGAGGAAAATAAGAACAATCCGAAATTCCTTTTTGATACTGTCGCAAAGCTAACTAAAAAGCAGCATTCCCCAAGAGAGGATGACTTTCACTTTAGCAGTGATAAATTCATGAACTTCTTTGAGGAAAAGATTATGATTATTAGAAAGCAAATTACGGACTCTTCTTTAAACCTGCGTATTCCTCCAAACCTCAGTTGTCCTGAGTCTGCACAACTCTGCCAGGACCTAGGATCAAGAGAGACGCTCAAGTGTTTTAGTACTATATCTCTTGACACAATGATGAAAATAATCATGGCCTCTAAACCTTCAAGCTGCATACTGGACCCTATTCCAACTAAACTACTGAAAGAGCTGCTTCCTGTGCTTGGCCCTCCTATGTTGAACATAATAAACGGCTCTCTATCCACTGGATGTGTACCAAACTCACTAAAAGTGGCAGTAATAAAGCCCCTCTTGAAAAAGCCAAACCTTGACCCAGAAAATATAAAAAACTATCGGCCTATATCGAATCTTCCATTCCTCTCAAAAATTTTAGAGAAGGCTGTTGCTCAGCAACTCACTGCCTTCCTGAAGACAAACAATGTATACGAAATGCTTCAGTCTGGTTTTAGACCCCATCATAGTACTGAGACGGCACTTGTGAAGGTGGTAAATGACATTTTAATGGCATCGGACCGAGGCTCTGCATCTGTCCTCGTGCTCCTAGACCTTAGTGCCGCTTTTGATACCATCGATCACCACATTCTTTTGGAGAGATTGGAAACCCAAATTGGCCTACACGGACAAGTTCTGGCCTGGTTTAGATCTTATCTGTCGGAAAGATATCAGTTTGTCTCTGTGAATGGTTTGTCCTCTGACAAATCAACTGTAAATTTCGGTGTTCCTCAAGGTTCCGTTTTAGGACCACTATTGTTCTCACTTATATTTTACCTCTTGGGGATGTTATTCGAAAACATAATGTAAACTTTCACTGCTATGCGGATGACACACAGCTGTACATTTCAATGAAACATGGTGAAGCCCCAAAATTGCCCTCGCTAGAAGCATGTGTTTCAGACATAAGGAAGTGGATGGCTGCAAACTTTCTACTATTAAACTCGGACAAAACAGAGATGCTTGTTCTAGGTCCCAAGAAACAAAGAGATATTCTGTTGAATCTGACAATTAATCTTAATGGTTGTACAGTCGTCTCAAATAAAACTGTGAAGGACCTCGGCGTTACTCTGGACCCTGATCTCTCTTTTGAAGAACATATCAAGACCATTTCAAGGACATCTTTTTTCCATCTACGTAACATTGCAAAAATCAGAAACTTTCTGTCCAAAAATGATGCAGAAAAATTAATCCATGCTTTTGTCACTTCTAGGTTAGACTACTGCAATGCTCTATTTTCCGGCTACCCGGATAAAGCACTAAATAAACTTCAGTTAGTGCTAAATACGGCTGCTAGAATCCTGACTAGAACCAAAAAATTTGATCATATTACTCCAGTGCTAGCCTCTCTACACTGGCTTCCTGTCAAAGCAAGGGCTGATTTCAAGGTTTTACTGCTAACCTACAAAGCATTACATGGGCTTGCTCCTACCTATCTCTCTGATTTGGTCCTGCCGTACATACCTACACGTACGCTACGGTCACAAGACGCAGGCCTCCTAATTGTCCCTAGAATTTCTAAGCAAACAGCTGGAGGCAGGGCTTTCTCCTATAGAGCTCCATTTTTATGGAACGGTCTGCCTACCCATGTCAGAGACGCAAACTCGGTCTCAACCTTTAAGTCTTTACTGAAGACTCATCTCTTCAGTGGGTCATATGATTGAGTGTAGTCTGGCCCAGGAGTGGGAAGGTGAACGGAAAGGCTCTGGAGCAACGAACCGCCCTTGCTGTCTCTGCCTGGCCGGTTCCCCTCTTTCCACTGGGATTCTCTGCCTCTAACCCTATTACAGGGGCTGGGTCACTGGCTTACTGGGGCTCTCTCATGCCGTCCCTGGAGGGGGTGCGTCACCTGAGTGGGTTGATTCACTGTTGTGGTCATCCTGTCTGGGTTGGCGCCCCCCTTGGGTTGTGCCGTGGCGGAGATCTTTGTGGGCTATACTCAGCCTTGTCTCAGGATGGTAAGTTGGTGGTTGAAGATATCCCTCTAGTGGTGTGGGGGCTGTGCTTTGGCAAAGTGGGTGGGGTTATATCCTTCCTGTTTGGCCCTGTCCGGGGTGACCTCGGATGGGGCCACAGTGTCTCCTGACCCCTCCTGTCTCAGCCTCCAGTATTTATGCTGCAGTAGTTTATGTGTCGGGGGCTGGGGTCAGTTTGTTATATCTGGAGTACTTCTCCTGTCCTATTCGGTGTCCTGTGTGAATCTAAGTGTGCGTTCTCTAATTCTCTCCTTCTCTCTTTCTTTCTCTCTCTCGGAGGACCTGAGCCCTAGGACCTGAGCTCCAGGACTACCTGACATGATGACTCCTTGCTGTCCCCAGTCCACCTGGCCATGCTGCTGTTCCAGTTTCAACTGACCTGAGCCCTAGGACCATGCCCCAGGACTACCTGACATGATGACTCCTTGCTGTCCCCAGTCCACCTGGCCATGCTGCTGCTCCAGTTTCAACTTCCACCTGACTGTTCTGC
>NW_024604690.1:0-3658 GCF_018296145.1 Oncorhynchus tshawytscha | reverse complement strand
TGCCCTGCTGAGGAGATGTTATCCATGTATCTCCCAGAAAGGCCCTCACCTCCTCTCCTCACCTCCTTAACGTATGGATTGTAAATGTTGACAGTTACAACCCTAAAGTTGTTCCTCGTCAGGCTTGTTATTTCATAGTGGCACATCTGCCTCTCACCTCCCACTGCTCTTGCCTTCTCAGGATATCATCGTGTTTCTCCTCTGTATGTAGTGTCACATCGTATGCTCCTTCCAACGAGTTGCCTTGGAAGCAAAATCACGCCCTTCACCAGTTAGCTTTAGATAAGTACTACATACAGCCGACAAGAACTACTGAATATAAGATCAGCGTCAACTCACCATCAGTACGACCAAGAATATGTTTTAAAGTGCGGATCCTGAGTTCTGCCTTACAACCAGTGTAACCGAGTGGATCACATGCAGCGACCAAAAAAAACGACTCAGAAAAAGAGGGAAACGAAGCGGTCTTCTGGTCAGACTCCGGAGACGGGCACATCGTGCACCACTCCCCAGCATTCTTCTTGCCAATGTCCAGTCTCTTGACAACAAGGTTGATGTGAAATCCGAGCAAGGGTAGCATTCCAGAGGGACATCAGAGACTGTAACGTTCTCTGCTTCACGGAAACATGGCTCACTGGAGGACGCAATCGAGCCCCGGTGCAGCCAGCGGGTTTCTCCACGCATCGCGCCGACAGAAACAAACATCTCTCTGGTAAGAAGACGGGCGGGGCGTATGCCTTATGGCCAACGTGACATGGTGTGATGAAGGAAACATACAGGAACTCAAATCCTTCCTGTTCACCTGATTTAGAATTCCCTCACAATCAAATGTAGACCATTATCTACCAAGAGAATTCTCTTCGATTATAATCACAGCCGTATATCCCCCAAAGCAGACACATCGATGGCTCTGAGGCGAACTGTTAACTCTCTGCAAACTGAAACGATTTATCCGGGCTGCATTTCATTGTAGCTGGGGATTTTAACAAGGCTAATCTGAAACAAGACTCCTAAATTTTATCAGCATATTGATTGCGCAACCAGGGGTGGAAAGACCCTGGATCATTGTTACTCTAACTTCCGCGACGCATATAAGGCCCTGCCCCGCCCCCCCCTTTCGGAAAAGCTGACCACGACTCCATTTTGTTGATCCCTGCCTACAGACAGAAACTAAAACAAGAAGCTCCCACGCTGAGGTCTGTCCAACGCTGGTCCGACCAAGCTGACTCCACACTCCAAGACTGCTTCCATCACGTGGACTGGGAGATGTTTCGTATTGCGTCAGACAACAACATTGACGAATACGCTGATACGGTGTGCGAGTTCATTAGAACGTGCGTTGAAGATGTCGTTCCCATAGCAACGATTAAAACATTCCCTAACCAGAAACCGTGGATTGATGGCAGCATTCGTGTGAAACTGAAGGCACGAACCACTGCTTTTAATCAGGGCAAGGTGTCTGGTAACATGACTGAATACAAACAGTGCAGCTATTCCCTCCGCAAGGCTATCAAACAAGCTAAGCGCCAGTACAGAGACAAAGTAGAATCTCAATTCAACGGCTCAGACACAAGAGGTATGTGGCAGGGTCTACAGTCAATCACGGACTACAGGAAGAAACCCAGCCCAGTCACGGACCAGGATGTCTTGCTCCCAGGCAGACTAAATAACTTTTTTGCCCGCTTTGAGGACAATACAGTGCCACTGACACGGCCTGCAACGGAATCATGCGGTCTCTCCTTCACTGCAGCCGAAGTGAGTAAGACATTTAAACGTGTTAACCCTCGCAAGGCTGCAGGCCCAGACGGCATCCCCAGCCGCGCCCTCAGAGCATGCGCAGACCAGCTGGCCGGTGTGTTTACGGACATATTCAACCAATCCCTATACCAGTCTGCTGTTCCCACATGCTTCAAGAGGGCCACCATTGTTCCTGTTCCCAAGAAAGCTAAGGTAACTGAGCTAAACGACTACCGCCCCGTAGCACTCACATCCGTCATCATGAAGTGCTTTGAGAGACTAGTCAAGGACCATATCACCTCCACCCTACCTGACACCCTTGACCCACTCCAATTTGCTTACCGCCCAAATAGGTCCACAGACGATGCAATCTCAACCACACTGCACACTGCCCTAACCCATCTGGACAAGAGGAATACCTATGTGAGAATGCTGTTCATCGACTACAGCTCGGCATTCAACACCATAGTACCCTCCAAGCTCGTCATCAAGCTCGAGACCCTGGGTCTCGACCCCCGCCCCTGTGCAACTGGGTACTGGACTTCCTGACGGGCCGCCCCCCAGGTGGTGAGGGTAGGCAACAACATCTCCTCCCCGCTGATCCTCAACACTGGGGCCCCACAAGGGTGCGTTCTGAGCCCCCTCCTGTACTCCCTGTTCACCCACGACTGCGTGGCCATGCACGCCTCCAACTCAATCATCAAGTTTGCGGACGACACAACAGTGGTAGGCTTGATTACCAACAACGACGAGACGGCCTACAGGGAGGAGGTGAGGGCCCTCGGAGTGTGGTGTCAGGAAAATAACCTCACACTCAACGTCAACAAAACTAAGGAGATGATTGTGGACTTCAGGAAACAGCAGAGGGAACACCCCCCCCATCCACATCGATGGAACAGTAGTGGAGAGGGTAGCAAGTTTTAAGTTCCTCGGCATACACATCACAGACAAACTGAATTGGTCCACTCACACAGACAGCATCGTGAGGAAGGCGCAGCAGCGCCTCTTCAACCTCAGGAGGCTGAAGAAATTCGGCTTGTCACCAAAAGCACTCACAAACTTCTACAGATGCACAATCGAGAGCATCCTGGCGGGCTGTATCACCGCCTGGTATGGCAACTGCACCGCCCTCAACCGTAAGGCTCTCCAGAGGGTAGTGAGGTCTGCACAACGCATCACCGGGGGCAAACTACCTGCCCTCCAGGACACCTACACCACCCGATGCTACAGGAAGGCCATAAAGATCATCAAGGACATCAACCACCCGAGCCACTGCCTGTTCACCCCGCTGTCATCCAGAAGGCGAGGTCAGTACAGGTGCATCAAAGCTGGGACCGAGAGACTGAAAAACAGCTTCTATCTCAAGGCCATCAGACTGTTAAACAGCCACCACTAACATTGAGTGGCTACTGCCAACACACTGTCAATGACACTGACTCTACTCCAGCCACTTTAATCATGGGAATTGATGGGAAATTATGTAAATATATCACTAGCCACTTTAAACAATGCTACCTTATATAATGTTACTTACCCTACATTGTTCATCTCATATGCATACGTTGATACTGTACTCTATATCATCGACTGCATCCTTATGTAATACATGTATCACTAGCCACTTTAACTATGCCACTTGGTTTACATACTTATCTCATATGTATATACTGTACTCGATATCATCTACTGTATCTTGCCTATGCTGCTCTGTACCATCACTCATTCATATATCCTTATGTACATATTCTTTATCCCCTTACACTGTGTATAAGACAGTAGTTTTTTTTTGGAATTGTTAGTTAGATTACTTGCTCGTTATTACTGCATTGTCGGAACTAGAAGCACAAGCATTTCGCTACACTCGCATTAACATCTGCTAACCATGTGTATGTGACAAATAAAATTTGATTTGATTTGATTT
>NW_024604689.1:0-3658 GCF_018296145.1 Oncorhynchus tshawytscha | reverse complement strand
ATAGACAGCACAGCTAAAATTGGACATCCAGAGTGCAACAAACATGATTTAGAGCTTGTTTATGGAAAAGTGCTTATTTCTGTATTTCCATGTTGCAGTTCATCTCAAATAAACAGCACAGCTAAAATTGGACATCAGAGTGCAACAAACATGATTTAGAGCTTGTTTATGGAAAAGTGCTTATTTCTGCATTTCAATGTTGCAACTTACTGAAAACAGTTTGCAGTGTTTTCATAACATCTCGAATAAACATAACAAAAACATTTTTTTATCCAGAGTGCATCAAACTTGAATTAGAGCTTGTTTATGGAAAAGTGCTTATTTCTGTATTTCCATGTTGCAACTTGCTGAAAACTATCTACAATGTTCAGTTCATCTCAAATAGACAGCACAGCTAAAATTGGACATCAGAGTGCAACAAACATGATTTAGAGCTTGTTTATGGAAAAGTGCTTATTTCTGTATTTCCATGTTGCAACTTGCTGAAAACTATCTACAATGTTCAGTTCATCTCAAATAAACAGCACAGCTAAAATTGGACATCAGAGTGCAACAAACATGATTTAGAGCTTGTTTATGGAAAAGTGCTTATTTCTGTATTTCCATGTTGCAACTTGCTGAAAACTATCTACAATGTTCAGTTCATCTCAAATAAACAGCACAGCTAAAATTGGACATCAGAGTGCAACAAACATGATTTAGAGCTTGTTTATGGAAAAGTGCTTATTTCTGTATTTCCATGTTGCAACTTGCTGAAAACTATCTACAATGTTCAGTTCATCTCAAATAAACAGCACAGCTAAAATTGGACATCAGAGTGCAACAAACATGATTTAGAGCTTGTTTATGGAAAAGTGCTTATTTCTGTATTTCCATGTTGCAACTTGCTGAAAACTATCTACAATGTTCAGTTCATCTCAAATAAACAGCACAGCTAAAATTGGACATCAGAGTGCAACAAACATGATTTAGAGCTTGTTTATGGAAAAGTGCTTATTTCTGTATTTCCATGTTGCAACTTGCTGAAAACTATCTACAATGTTCAGTTCATCTCAAATAAACAGCACAGCTAAAATTGGACATCAGAGTGCAACAAACATGATTTAGAGCTTGTTTATGGAAAAGTGCTTATTTCTGTATTTCCATGTTGCAACTTACTGAAAACAGTTTGCAGTGTTTTCATAACATCTCAAATAAACATAACAAAAACATTTTTTTTATCCAGAGTGCATCAAACTTGAATTAGAGCTTGTTTATGGAAAAGTGCTTATTTCTGTATTTCCATGTTGCAACTTGCTGAAAACTATCTACAATGTTCAGTTCATCTCAAATAGACAGCACAGCTAAAATTGGACATCAGAGTGCAACAAACATGATTTAGAGCTTGTTTATGGAAAAGTGCTTATTTCTGTATTTCCATGTTGCAACTTGCTGAAAACTATCTACAATGTTCAGTTCATCTCAAATAAACAGCACAGCTAAAATTGGACATCAGAGTGCAACAAACATGATTTAGAGCTTGTTTATGGAAAAGTGCTTATTTCTGTATTTCCATGTTGCAACTTGCTGAAAACTATCTACAATGTTCAGTTCATCTCAAATAAACAGCACAGCTAAAATTGGACATCAGAGTGCAACAAACATGATTTAGAGCTTGTTTATGGAAAAGTGCTTATTTCTGTATTTCCATGTTGCAACTTGCTGAAAACTATCTACAATGTTCAGTTCATCTCAAATAAACAGCACAGCTAAAATTGGACATCAGAGTGCAACAAACATGATTTAGAGCTTGTTTATGGAAAAGTGCTTATTTCTGTATTTCCATGTTGCAACTTGCTGAAAACTATCTACAATGTTCAGTTCATCTCAAATAAACAGCACAGCTAAAATTGGACATCCAGAGTGCAACAAACATGATTTAGAGCTTGTTTATGGAAAAGTGCTTATTTCTGCATTTCAATGTTGCAACTTACTGAAAACAGTTTGCAGTGTTTTCATAACATCTCGAATAAACATAACAAAATTTTTTTTTTATCCAGAGTGCATCAAACTTGAATTAGAGCTTGTTTATGGAAAAGTGCTTATTTCTGTATTTCCATGTTGCAACTTGCTGAAAACTATCTACAATGTTCAGTTCATCTCAAATAGACAGCACAGCTAAAATTGGACATCCAGAGTGCAACAAACATGATTTAGAGCTTGTTTATGGAAAAGTGCTTATTTCTGTATTTCAATGTTGCAACTTACTGAAAACAGTTATAGACAGCACAGCTAAAATTGGACATCAGAGTGCAACAAACATGATTTAGAGCTTGTTTATGGAAAAGTGCTTATTTCTGTATTTCCATGTTGCAACTTGCTGAAAACTATCTACAATGTTCAGTTCATCTCAAATAAACAGCACAGCTAAAATTGGACATCCAGAGTGCAACAAACATGATTTAGAGCTTGTTTATGGAAAAGTGCTTATTTCTGTATTTCCATGTTGCAACTTGCTGAAAACTATCTACAATGTTCAGTTCATCTCAAATAAACAGCACAGCTAAAATTGGACATCCAGAGTGCAACAAACATGATTTAGAGCTTGTTTATGGAAAAGTGCTTATTTCTGTATTTCCATGTTGCAACTTGCTGAAAACTATCTACAATGTTCAGTTCATCTCAAATAGACAGCACAGCATAAAATTGGACATCCAGAGTGCAACAAACATGATTTAGAGCTTGTTTATGGAAAAGTGCTTATTTCTGTATTTCCATGTTGCAACTTGCTGAAAACTATCTACAATGTTCAAGTTCATCTCAAATAGACAGCACAGCTAAAATTGGACATCAGGAGTGCAACAAACATGATTTAGAGCTTGTTTATGGAAAAGTGCTTATTTCTGCATTTCAATGTTGCAACTTACTGAAATCAGTTTGCAGTGTTTTCATAACATCTCGAATAAACATAACAAAAACATTTTTTTTATCCAGAGTGCAACAAACATGATTTAGAGCTTGTTTATGGAAAAGTGCTTATTTCTGCATTTCCATGTTGCAACTTGCTGAAAACTGTCTACAATGTTCATTTCATCTCAAATAGACAGCACAGCTAAAATTGGACATCAGAGTGCAACAAACATGATTTAGAGCTTGTTTATGGAAAAGTGCTTATTTCTGTATTTCCATGTTGCAACTTGCTGAAAACTATCTACAATGTTCAGTTCATCTCAAATAGACAGCACAGCTAAAATTGGACATCAGAGTGCAACACATGATTTAGAGCTTGTTTATGGAAAAGTGCTTATTTCTGTATTTCCATGTTGCAACTTGCTGAAAACTATCTACAATGTTCAGTTCATCTCAAATAGACAGCACAGCTAAAATTGGACATCAGAGTGCAACAAACATGATTTAGAGCTTGTTTATGGAAAAGTGCTTATTTCTGTATTTCCATGTTGCAACTTGCTGAAAACTAGTTTACAATGTTTTCATTCATCTCAAATAAACATAACAAAAACATTTTTTTATCCAGAGTGCATCAAACATGATTTAGAGCTTGTTTATGGAAAAGTGCTTATTTCTGTATTTCCATGTTGCAACTTGCTGAAAACTATCTACAATGTTCAGTTCATCTCAAATAAACAGCACAGCTAAAATTGGACATCAGAGTGCAACA
>NW_024604688.1:0-3657 GCF_018296145.1 Oncorhynchus tshawytscha | reverse complement strand
GGTGATGAAGAGAGTCGGACCAAACTGCAGCGTGTCGATTGCGATCCATGTTTAATATAACAAAAAAAAAACACGAACTTACAAAAAACAATAAACGAAACCGAAACAGCCTATCTGGTGCAAACTAACAACGAGTACACATAGGACACTAAGGACAATCACCCACGACAAACTCAAAGAATATGGCTGCCCTAAATATGGTTCCCAATCAGAGACAACGATAAGCATCTGCCTCTGATTGAGAACCACTCCAGACCATAGACTTTGCTAGACAACCCACTAAGCTACAATCCCAATACCACCAAAACCCCAAGACAAACACACCACAATTACAAAAACCCCATGCCACACCCTGGCCTGACCAAATACATAAAGATGAACACAAAATACTTTGACCAGGGCGTGACAGAACCCCCTAAGGTGCGGACTCCCGAGCGCACCTCAAAACAATAGGGAGGGTCCGGGTGGGCGTCTGTCCATGGTGGCGGCTCCGGCGCGGGGACGTGGACCCCACTCCTTTAATGTCTTAGTCCCCTCTCCCTTCGTCCCTGGATAGTCCACCCTCTGCCGCCGACCATGGCCTAGTAGTCCTCACCCAGAACCCCACTGGACTGAGGAGCAGATCGGGACTGAAGGACAGCTCGGGACCGAGGCAGCTCGGGACTGAGGGAAGCTCGGGGTGAGAGAAAGCTCAGGAGTGAGAGCTCAGGAGTGAGAGGAAAGCTCAGGAGTGAGGGAAGCTCAGGGTGAGAGGAAGCTCAGGAGTGAGAGGAAGCTCAGGAGTGAGAGGAAGCTCAGGAGTGAGAGGAAGCTCAGGAGTGAGAGGAAGCTCAGGCCGGTAAATAGATCTACCAGCTCCTGGCTGGCTGGTGGTCTCAGGATCCCTGGCTGACTGGCAGATCCTGGGCTGACTGGCAGATCCTGGCTGACTGGCAGATCTGGAAGAGTCTGGTTGACTGGCAGATCTGGAAGATCTGGTTGACTGGCAGATCTGGAAGAGTCTGGTTGACTGGCAGATCTGGAAGGTCTGGCTGACTGGCAGATCTGGAAGGAGTCTGGCTGACTGGCAGATCTGGAAGAGTCTGGCTGACTGGCAGATCTGGAAGAGTCTGGTTGACTGGCAGATCTGGAAGAGTCTGGTGACTGGCAGATCTGGCGCGCTGGGCAGACTGGCAGATCTGGCGGCGCTGGGCAGACTGGCGGCGCTGGGCAGACTGGCGATGCTGGGCAGACTGGCGGCGCTGGGCAGACTGGCGGCGCTGGGCAGACTGGCGGCGCTGGGCAGACTGGCGAGCTGGGCAGACTGGCGGCGCTGGGCAGACTGGCTGGGCAGACTGGCGGTGCTGGGCAGACTGGCGACTGGGCAGACTGGCGGCACGCTGGGCCAGACTGGCGACAGCTGGGCTGGCTGGCTCTGGCGGCTGGCAGACTGGCGGCGCTGGCTCCGGGGGCACTGGCTGGGCAGACTGGCGGCACTCCATGCAGACTGGCAGCTCCATGCAGGCTGCTCCATGCAGCTCTGGCGGCATCTCTTGCTTCATGACTTGACAGCTCTGCTCTGGCTGCTCCGTGCAGACTGGCAGCTCCTTGCAGACTGGCAGCTCCTTACAGACTGACAGCTCCGTGCAGACTGGCTCCGTGCAGACTGACAGCTCCGTGCAGACTGGCAGCTCCGTGCAGACAGCTCTGGCTGCTCCATGCAGACTGGCTGCTCCATGCAGACTGGCTGCTCCATGCAGACTGGCTGCTCTATGTAGACTGACATCTCTGGCTGCTCCATGCAGACTGACAGCTCTGGCTGCTCCATGTAGACTGGCTGCTTCCATGCAGACTGGCCAGCTCGACAGCTGGCTGCTCCATGCGGACAGCAGCTCTGGCTGCTCCATGCGGACTGACAGCTCTGGCTGCTCCATGTAGACTGACTGCTTCATGCAGACTGGCAGCCATGCGGACTGACAGCTCTGGCTGCTCCATGCGGACTGACAGCTCTGGCTGCTCCATGCGGACTGACAGCTCTGGCTGCTCCATGCGGACTGACAGCTCTGGCTGCTCCATGCGGACTGACAGCTCTGGCTGCTCCATGCGGACTGACAGCTCTGGCTGCTCCATGCATGCAGCTCTGGCTGCTCCATGCGGACTGGCTGCTCCTGGCTGCTCCATGCAGACTGACAGCTCTGGCTGCTTCATGCAGACTGGCAGCTCTGGCTGCGCTGAACAGGCGGGAGACTCCGGCAGCGCTGGAGATGAGATGAGAGCTCCGACAGCGCTAGATAGGCGGGAGACTTCGGCAGCGCAGGGAGAGGAGAAGGCTCCGACAGCGCTGGAGAGGCGGCGCACTGTAGGCCTGATGCGTGGTGCTGGTACTGGTGGTACTGGACCGAGGACACGCACAGGAAGCCTGGTGCGGGGCTGCTACCGGAGGGCTGGGGTGTGGAGGTGGTACTGGATAGACCGGACCGTGCAGGCGCACTGGTTCTTGAGCACCGAGCCTGCCCAACCTGGTTGAATGCTCCCGGTTGCCCTGCCAGTGCGGCGAGGTGGAATAGCCTGCACTGGGCTATGCAGCGAACCGGAGACACCGCGCAAGGCTGGTGCCATGTAAGCCCGGCCCAAAGAGCACTGGGGACCAGATCGTAGAGCGGCTTCATGGCATTTGGCTCGGCAGCTCAATCTAGCCCGGCCGATACGCGGAGCTGGAATATACCCGAACCGGGCTGTGCACCCGCACTGGAGACACCGTGCGCTCCACAGCATAACACGGTGCCTGCCCGGTCTCTCCAGCCCCCGGTAAGCACAGGGAGTTTGCGCAGGTCTCCTACCTGGCATAGCCATACTCCCTGTAAGCCCCCCAAGAAATTTTGGGGCTGACTCTCGGGCTTCCATCCGCTCTGCCGTGCTAGCTCCTCATAATGCCGCCTCTCTGCTTTTGCTGCCTCCAGCTCGGCTTTGGGCGACAATAATCTCAGGCTCATTCCAGGGTCCTTTACCGTCCAATTCCTCCTCCCATGTCCATAACTCCAGGTGGTGCAACCTCTCCCACTGTAGCTGCTGCTGCTCCTGCTGCTGCTGCCTCTGTTGCCTCTTCTCCTGTTGCTCCTTTGGGCGGCTACACTCCCCTGGTTTAGCCCAGGGTCCTCTCCCGTCGAAGATCTCCTCCCATGACCAGAAATCCTTGGTGAGCATCTCCTTTTCGGCTGCTCCTGCCTGTTGACACGCCGCTTGGTCCGTTGGTGGTGGGTGATTCTGTAACGGTTTTCTAGTGGTGATGAAGGAGAGTCGGACCAAACTGCAGCGTGTCGATTGCGATCCATGTTTAATATAACAAAAAAAACACGAACTTACAAAAACAATAAAACGAAACCGAAACAGCCTATCTGGTGCAAACTAACAACGAGTACACATAGGACACTAAGGACAATCACCCACGACAAACTCAAAAGAATATGGCTGCCTAAATATGGTTTCCCAATCAGAGACAACGATAAGCATCTGCCTCTGATTGAGAACCACTCCAGACAGCCATAGACTTTGCTAGACAACCCACTAAGCTACAATCCCAATACCACCACCAAAACCCCAAGACAAACACACCACAATTACAAAAACCCCATGCCACCCTGGCCTGACCAAATACATAAAGATGAACACAAAATACTT
>NW_024604687.1:0-3650 GCF_018296145.1 Oncorhynchus tshawytscha | reverse complement strand
CACTGTTAGTATTACACTGTTACACTGTTGGTATTACACTGTTACACTGTTAGTATTACACTGTTACACTGTTAGTATTACACTGTTAGTATTACACTGTTACACTGTTAGTATTACACTGTTAGTATTACAGTGTTACACTGTTAGTATTACACTGTTAGTATTACAGTGTTACACTGTTAGTATTACACTGTTAGTATTACAGTGTTACACTGTTAGTATTACACTGTTAGTATTACAGTGTTACACTGTTAGTATTACACTGTTAGTATTACAGTGTTACACTGTTAGTATTACACTGTTAGTATTACAGTGTTACACTGTTAGTATTACACTGTTAGTATTACAGTGTTACACTGTTAGTATTACACTGTTAGTATTACAGTGTTACACTGTTAGTATTACACTGTTAGTATTACAGTGTTACACTGTTAGTATTACACTGTTAGTATTACAGTGTTACACTGTTAGTATTACACTGTTAGTATTACAGTGTTACACTGTTAGTATTACACTGTTAGTATTACAGTGTTACACTGTTAGTATTACACTGTTAGTATTACAGTGTTACACTGTTAGTATTACACTGTTAGTATTACAGTGTTACACTGTTAGTATTACACTGTTAGTATTACAGTGTTACACTGTTAGTATTACACTGTTAGTATTACACTGTTAGTGTTACGTGTTACACTGTTAGTATTACAGTGTTACACTGTTAGTATTACACTGTTAGTGTTACACTGTTAGTGTTACACTGTTAGTGTTACACTGTTAGTATTACACTGTTACACTGTTAGTATTACACTGTTACACTTAGTATTACACTGTTAGTATTACACTGTTACACTGTTAGTATTACACTGTTAGTATTACAGTGCTACACTGTTAGTGTTACACTGTTAGTGTTACACTGTTAGTGTTACACTGTTACACTGTTAGTATTACAGTGTTACACTGTTAGTATTACAGTGTTACACTGTTAGTATTACAGTGTTACACTGTTAGTATTACAGTGTTACACTGTTGGTATTACAGTGTTACACTGTTGGTATTACAGTGTTACACTGTTGGTATTACACTGTTACACTGTTGGTATTACACTGTTACACTGCTGGTATTACACTGTTACACTGTTGGTATTACACTGTTACACTGTTGCGTTACACTGTTACACTGTTGGTATTACACTGTTACACTGTTGGTATTACACTGTTACACTGCTGGTATTACACTGTTACACTGTTAGTATTACACTGTTAGTATTACACTGTTACAATTCTGTTAGTATTACACTGTTAGTATTACACTGTTACACCGTTAGTATTACACTGTTAGTATTACAGTGTTACACTGTTAGTATTACACTGTTAGTATGCGACAGCAGTTACACTGTTAGTATTACAGTGTTGTCGTCATTAGTAGTGTTACACTGTTACACTGTTAGTATTACACTGTTAGTATTACACTGTTACACTGTTACACTGTTGGTATTACACTGTTAGTATTACAGTGTTACACTGTTAGTATTACAGTGTTACACTGTTAGTATTACAGTGTACACTGTTAGTATTACACTGTTACACTGCTGGTATTACACCGTTAGTATTACACTGTTACACCGTTGTATTACACTGTTACACTGCTGGTAGTACACCGTTACACTGTTAGTTATTACACTGTTAGTGTTACACTGTTAGTGTTACACTGTTAGTGTTACACTGTTAGTATTACACTGTTAGTATTACACTGTTAGTATTACACTGTTACACTGTTACACTGTTAGTAGTATTACACTGTTAGTGTTACACTGTTAGTGTTACACTGTTAGTACTGTTGAGTGTTACACTGTTAGTATTACACTGTTAGTGATTACACTGTTAGTGTTACACTGTTAGTGTTACACTGTTGGTATTACACTGTTAGTGTTACACTGTTAGTATTACACTGTTACACTGTTAGTGATATTACACTGTTAGTATTACACTGTTACACTGTATTACACTGTTAGTATTACACTGTTACACTGTTAGTATTACACTGTTACACTGTTAGTATTACACTGTTAGTATTACACTGTGTATTACACTGTTAGTGTTAGTATTGCACTGTGTTACACTGTTAGTGTTACACTGTTAGTATGTTAGTGTTACACTGTTAGTGTTACACTGTTACACTGTTAGTGTTACACTGTTAGTGTTACACTGTTAGTATTACACTGTTACACTGTTAGTATTACACTGTTACACTGTTAGTATTACACTGTTAGTATTACAGTGTTACACTGTTAGTATTACACTGTTAGTATTACAGTGCTACACTGTTAGTGTTACACTGTTAGTATTACAGTGTTACACTGTTAGTATTACAGTGTTACACTGTTAGTATTACAGTGTTACACTGTTAGTATTACAGTGTTACACTGTTAGTATTACAGTGTTACACTGTTAGTATTACAGTGTTACACTGTTGGTATTACACTGTTACACTGTTGGTATTACACTGTTAGTATTACACTGTTACACTGTTAGTATTACACTGTTAGTATTACACTGTTACACTGTTAGTATTACACTGTTAGTATTACAGTGTTACACTGTTAGTATTACACTGTTAGTATTACAGTGTTACACTGTTAGTATTACACTGTTAGTATTACAGTGTTACACTGTTAGTATTACACTGTTAGTGTTACAGTGTTACACTGTTAGTGTTACACTGTTAGTGTTACACTGTTAGTGTTACACTGTTAGTATTACACTGTTAGTATTACACTGTTAGTATTACACTGTTACACTGTTAGTATTACACTGTTAGTATTACAGTGTTACACTGTTAGTATTACAGTGTTACACTGTTAGTATTAGTGTTACACTGTTAGTATTAGTGTTACACTGTTGGTATTACACTGTTACACTGTTGGTATTACACTGTTACACTGTTGGTATTACACTGTTACACTGTTGGTATTACACTGTTACACTGTTAGTATTACACTGTTAGTATTACACTGTTAGTATTACACTGTTACACTGTTAGTATTACACTGTTAGTATTACAGTGTTACACTGTTAGTATTACAGTGTTACACTGTTAGTATTAGTGTTACACTGTTGGTATTACACTGTTACACTGTTGGTATTACACTGTTACACTGTTGGTATTACACTGTTACACTGTTGGTATTACACTGTTACACTGTTAGTATTACACTGTTAGTATTACACTGTTACACTGTTAGTATTACACTGTTAGTATTACAGTGTTACACTGTTAGTATTACACTGTTAGTATTACAGTGTTACACTGTTAGTGTTACACTGTTAGTATTACAGTGTTACACTGTTAGTATTACACTGTTAGTATTACAGTGTTACTGTTAGTATTTACACTGTTAGTATTACAGTGTTACACTGTTAGTATTACACTGTTAGTATTACACTGTTACACTGTTACACTGTTAGTATTACACTGTTAGTGTTACTGTTAGTGTTACACTGTTACACTGTTAGTATTACACTGTTAGTATTACACTGTTAGTATTACACTGTTACACTTAGTATTACACTGTTAGTATTACACTGTTACACTGTTAGTATTACACTGTTAGTATTACAGTGTTACACTCTTAGTATTACAGTGTTACACTG
>NW_024604686.1:0-3649 GCF_018296145.1 Oncorhynchus tshawytscha | reverse complement strand
AATTTGATTTGTCACATACATGGTTAGCAGATGTTAATGCGAGTGTAGCGAAATGCTTGTGCTTCTAGTTCCGACAATGCAGTAATAACGAACAAGTAATCTAACTAACAATTCCAAAAATAAAACTACTGTCTTATACACAGTGTAAGGGGATAAAGAATATGTACATAAGGATATATGAATGAGTGATGGTACAGAGCAGCATAGGCAAGATACAGTAGATGATATCGAGTACAGTATATACATATGAGATGAGTATGTAGACCAAGTGGCATAGTTAAAGTGGCTAGTGATACATGTATTACATAAGGATGCAGTCGATGATATAGAGTACAGTATCTACGTATGCATATGAGATGAATAATGTAGGGTAAGTAACATTATATAAGGTAGCGTTGTTTAAAGTGGCTAGTGATATATTTACATCATTTCCCATCAATTCCCATGATTAAAGTGGCTGGAGTAGAGTCAGTGTCATTGACAGTGTGTTGGCAGTAGCCACTCAATGTTAGTGGTGGCTGTTTAACAGTCTGATGGCCTTGAGATAGAAGCTGTTTTTCAGTCTCTCGGTCCCAGCTTTGATGCACCTGTACTGACCTCGCCTTCTGGATGACAGCGGGGTGAACAGGCAGTGGCTCGGGTGGTTGATGTCCTTGATGATCTTTATGGCCTTCCTGTAGCATCGGGTGGTGTAGGTGTCTTGGAGGGCAGGTCGTTTGCCCCGGTGATGCGTTGTGCAGACCTCACTACCCTCTGGAGAGCCTTA
Organism: Oncorhynchus tshawytscha; assembly: GCF_018296145.1. Classification (NCBI taxonomy): domain Eukaryota; kingdom Metazoa; phylum Chordata; class Actinopteri; order Salmoniformes; family Salmonidae; genus Oncorhynchus; species Oncorhynchus tshawytscha. The sequence continues at coordinate 2,883 of NW_024604686.1, read as the reverse complement.
CGGTTGAGGTTGGTGCAGTTGCCATACCAGGCGGTGATACAGCCCGCCAGGATGCTCTCGATTGTGCATCTGTAGAAGTTTGTGAGTGCTTTTGGTGACAAGCCGAATTTCTTCAGCCTCCTGAGGTTGAAGAGGCGCTGCTGCGCCTTCCTCACGATGCTGTCTGTGTGAGTGGACCAATTCAGTTTGTCTGTGATGTGTATGCCGAGGAACTTAAAACTTGCTACCCTCTCCACTACTGTTCCATCGATGTGGATGGGGGGTGTTCCCTCTGCTGTTTCCTGAAGTCCACAATCATCTCCTTAGTTTTGTTGACGTTGAGTGTGAGGTTATTTTCCTGACACCACACTCCGAGGGCCCTCACCTTCTCCCTGTAGGCCGTCTCATCGTTGTTGGTAATCAAGCCTACCACTGTTGTGTCGTCCGCAAACTTGATGATTGAGTTGGAGGCGTGCGTGGCCACGCAGTCGTGGGTGAACAGGGAGTACAGGAGAGGGCTCAGAATGCACCCTTGTGGGGCTCCAGTGTTGAGGATCAGCGTGGAGGAGATGTTGTTGCCTACCCTCACCACCTGGGGGCGGCCCGTCAGGAAGTCCAGTACCCAGTTGCACAGGGCGGGGTCGAGACCCAGGGTCTCGAGCTTGATGACGAGCTTGGAGGGTACTATGGTGTTGAATGCCGAGATGTAGTCGATGAACAGCATTCTCACATAGGTATTCCTCTTGTCCAGATGGGTTAGGGCAGTGTGCAGTGTGGTTGAGATTGCATCGTCTGTGGACCTATTTGGGCGGTAAGCAAATTGGAGTGGGTCAAGGGTGTCAGGTAGGGTGGAGGTGATATGGTCCTTGACTAGTCTCTCAAAGCACTTCATGATGACGGATGTGAGTGCTACGGGGCGGTAGTCGTTTAGCTCAGTTACCTTAGCTTTCTTGGGAACAGGAACAATGGTGGCCCTCTTGAAGCATGTGGGAACAGCAGACTGGTATAGGGATTGGTTGAATATGTCCGTAAACACACCGGCCAGCTGGTCTGCGCATGCTCTGAGGGCGCGGCTGGGGATGCCGTCTGGGCCTGCAGCCTTGCGAGGGTTAACACGTTTAAATGTCTTACTCACTTCGGCTGCAGTGAAGGAGAGACCGCATGTTTTCGTTGCAGGCCGTGTCAGTGGCACTGTATTGTCCTCAAAGCGGGCAAAAAGTTATTTAGTCTGCCTGGGAGCAAGACATCCTGGTCCGTGACTGGGCTGGGTTTCTTCCTGTAGTCCGTGATTGACTGTAGACCCTGCCACATGCCTCTTGTGTCTGAGCCGTTGAATTGAGATTCTACTTTGTCTCTGTACTGGCGCTTAGCTTGTTTGATAGCCTTGCGGAGGGAATAGCTGCACTGTTTGTATTCAGTCATGTTACCAGACACCTTGCCCTGATTAAAAGCAGTGGTTCGCGTCTTCAGTTCCACACGAATGCTGCCATCAATCCACGGTTGCTGGTTAGGGAATGTTTTAATCGTTGCTATGGGAACGACATCTTCAACGCACGTTCTAATGAACTCGCACACCGAATCAGCGTATTCGTCAATGTTGTTGTCTGACGCAATACGAAACATCTTCCAGTCCACGTGATGGAAGCAGTCTTGGAGTGTGGAGTCAGCTTGGTCGGACCAGCGTTGGACAGACCTCAGCGTGGGAGCTTCTTGTTTTAGTTTCTGTCTGTAGGCAGGGATCAACAAAATGGAGTCGTGGTCAGCTTTTCCGAAAGGGGGGCGGGGCAGGGCCTTATATGCGTCGCGGAAGTTAGAGTAACAATGATCCAGGGTCTTTCCACCCCTGGTTGCGCAATCGATATGCTGATAAAATTTAGGGAGTCTTGTTTTCAGATTAGCCTTGTTAAAATCCCCAGCTACAATGAATGCAGCCTCCGGATAAATCGTTTCCAGTTTGCAGAGAGTTAAATAAAGTTCGTTCAGAGCCATCGATGTGTCTGCTTGGGGGATATATACGGCTGTGATTATAATCGAAGAGAATTCTCTTGGTAGATAATGCGGTCTACATTTGATTGTGAGGAATTCTAAATCAGGTGAACAGAAGGATTTGAGTTCCTGTATGTTTCTTTCATCACACCATGTCACGTTGGCCATGAGGCATACGCCCCCGCCCCGTCTTCTTACCAGAAAGATGTTTGTCTCTGTCGGCGCGTTGCGTGGAGAAACCCGCTGGCTGCACCGCTTCGGATTGCGTCTCTCCAGTTAGCCATGTTTCCGTGAAGCAGAGAACGTTACAGTCTCTGATGTCCCTCTGGAATGCTACCCTTGCTCGGATTTCATCAACCTTGTTGTCAAGAGACTGGACATTGGCAAGAAGAATGCTAGGGAGTGGTGCACGATGTGCCCGTCTCCGGAGTCTGACCAGAAGACCGCTTCGTTTCCCTCTTTTTCTGAGTCGTTTTTTTGGGTCGCTGCATGGGAACCATTCCGTGGCACTGGTTGTAAGGCAGAACACAGGATCCGCATCGCGAAAAACATATTCTTGGTCGTACTGATGGTGAGTTGACGCTGATCTTATATTCAGTAGTTCTTCTAGGCTGTATGTAATGAAACCTAAGATGACCTGGGGTACTAGTGTAAGAAATAACACGTAAAAAAAAAACAAAAAACTGCATAGTTTCCTAGAACGCGAACCTGCGAGGCGGCCATCTCTGTCGGCGCCGGAAGTAGAGGTAGGACAGGTAGACCTGTTTTACCCCATTAATAAAGTAGTGTAGACTACAGTAGGCTACATAGACCTGTTTTACCCATTAATAAAGTAGTGTAGACGACCTGTTTTACCCCATTAATAAAGTAGTGTAGACTACATAGGCTACCTGTTTTACCCCATTAATAAAGTAGTGT
>NW_024604685.1:0-3647 GCF_018296145.1 Oncorhynchus tshawytscha | reverse complement strand
ATTGCCCTGGTCTACCCTCTACTGTCATTATGTTACCCACCCTGGTCGACCCTCTACTGTCATTATATTACCTGGTCTACCCTCTACTGTCATTATATTACCCTACTCTCCCTGGTCTCCCGTCTACTGTCATTATATTACCCTGGTCTACCATCTACTGTCATTATATTACCTGGTCTGCCATCTACTGTCATTACATTACCCTGGTCTACCATCTACTGTCATTATAATACCCTGGTTAGACCATCTACTGTCATTATATTACTCCTGGTCTACCATCTACTGTCACATATATTACCCTGGTCTACCATCTACTTTCATTATATTACCCTGGTCTACCATCTAATGTCAATATATTACCCTGGTCTACCATCTACTGTCATTATATTACCCTGGTCTACCCTCTACTGTCATTTATATTACCCTGGTCTCTATTCTGGTCTACCATCTACTGTCATTATATTACCCTGGTCTACTTCATCCCCTGTCATTATATTACCCTGGTCTACCATCTACTGTCATTATATTACCCTGGCCTGCCATCTACTGTCATTATATTACCCTGGTCTACCATCTACTGTCATTATATTACCCTGGTCTGCCATCTACTGTCATTATAATACCCTGGTCTACTATCTACTGTCAATATATTACCCTGGTCTACCATCTACTGTCATTATATTACCCTGGTCTCTACTGTCATTACATTTCCCTGGTCTACCATCTACTTTCATTATATTACCCTGGTCTACCCTCTACTGTCATTATATTACCCTGGTCTCTACTGTCATTATATTACCCTGGTCTACCATCCACTGTCATTGTATAACCCTGGACTACCATCTACTGTCATTATATTACCCTGTTCTACCATCTACTGTCATTATATTACCCTGGTCTACCATCTACTGTCATTATATTACCCTGGTCTACACTCTACTGTCATTATATTACCCTGGTCTACCATCTACTGTCATTATATTACCCTGGTCTCTCCTTTCATTATATTACCCTGGTCTACCATCTACAGTCATTATCTCACCCTGGTCTACCATCTACTGTCATTATATTACCCTGGTCTCTCCTGTCATTATATTACCCTGGTCTACCCTCTACTGTCATTATATTAGCCTGGTCTACCATCTACTGTCATTATATTACCCTGGTCTACCATCCCTGTCATTATATTACCCTGGTCTACCATCTACTGTCATTATATTACCCTGGTCTCTCCTTTCATTATATTACCCTGGTCTACCCTCTACTGTCATTATATTACCCTGGTCTACCATCTCCTGTCATTATATTACCCTGGTCTCTCCTGTCATTATATTACTGTCATTATATTATATTAGCCTGGTCTACCATCTACTGTCATTATATTATCCCTGGTCTACCATCCTGTCATTATATTACCCTGGTCTCATCCCCTATTATATTACCCTGGTCTACCATCTACTGTCATTATATTACCCTGGCCTGCCATCTACTGTCATTATATTACCCTGGTCTACCATCTACTGTCATTATATTACCCTGGTCTGCCATCTACTGTCATTATATTACCCTGGTCTCTAATGTCATTAAATTACCCTGGTCTACCATCCACTGTCATTATATTACCCTGGTCTACCATCTACTGTCATTATATTACCCTGATCTACCATCCCCTGTTATTATATTACCCTGGTCTAAACTCTACTGTCATTATATTACCCTGGTCTACCTCTACTGTCATTATATTACCCTGGTCTACCATCTACTGTCATTATATTACCCTGGTCTACCCTCTACTGTCATTATATTAGCCTGGTCTACCATCTACTGTCATTATATTACCCTGGTCTACCATCCCTGTCATTATATTAGCCTGGTCTACCATCTACTGTCATTATATTACCCTGGTCTACCATCCCGGTCATTATATTACCCTGGTCTACCATCTACTGTCATTATATTACCCTGGTCTCCCCTCTACTGTCATTATATTACCCTGGTATACCATCCACTGTCATTATATTACCCTGGTCTACCATCTACTGTCATTATATTACCCTGGTCTACCATCTACTGTCATTATATTACCCTGGTCTACCATCTACTGTCATTATATTACCCTGGTCTACCATCTACTGTCATTATATTACCCTGGTCTGCCATCTACTGTCATTATATTACCCTGGTCTACCCTCTACTGTCATTATATTACCCTGGTCTACCATCCCCTGTCATTATATTACCCTGGTCTACCATCTACTGGCATTATATTACCCTGGTCTACCATCTACTGTCATTATATTACCCTGGTCTACCCTCTACTGTCATTATATTACCCTGGTCTACCATCTACTGTCATTATATTACCCTGGTCTACCCTCTACTGTCATTATATTAGCCTGGTCTACCATCTACTGTCATTATATTACCCTGGTCTACCATCCCCTGTCATTATATTACCCTGGTCTACCATCTACTGTCATTATATTACCCTGGTCTACCATCTACTGTCATTATATTACCCTGGTCTACCATCCCCTGTTATTATATTACCCTGGTCTAAACTCTACTGTCATTATATTACCCTGGTCTACCCTCTACTGTCATTATATTACCCTGGTCTACCATCTACTGTCATTATATTACCCTGGTCTACCATCTACTGTCAATATATTACCCTGGTCTACACTCTACTGTCATTATATTACCTGGTCTACCATCTACTGTCATTATATTACCCTGGTCTACCCTCTACTGTCATTATATTACCCTGGTCTCTCCTGTCATTATATTACCCTGGTCTACCATCTACTGTCAATATATTACCCTGGTCTGCCATCTACTGTCATTATACTACCCTGGTCTACCCTCTACTGTCATTATATTACCCTGGTCTATCTACTGTCAATATATTACCCTGGTCTACCATCTACTGTCATTATATTACCTGGTCTACCCTCTACTGTCATTATATTACCCTGGTCTCTACTGTCATTATATTTCCCTGGTCTACCATCTACTGTCATTATATTACCCTGGTCTACCCTCTACTGTCATTATATTACCCTGGTCTCTACTGTCATTATATTACCCTGGTCTACCATCCACTGTCATTGTATAACCCTGGTCTACCATCTACTGTCATTATATTACCCTGTTCTACCATCTACTGTCATTATATTACCCTGGTCTACCATCTACTGTCATTATATTACCCTGGTCTACCCTCTACTGTCATTATATTACCCTACTCTCCCTGGTCTCCCCGTCTACTGTCATTATATTACCCTGGTCTACCATCTACTGTCATTATATTACCCTGGTCTACCATCTACTGTCATTATATTACCCTGGTCTACCATCTACTGTCATTATATTACCCTGGTCTCTCCTTTCATTATATTAACCTGGTCTACCATCTACAGTCATTATCTCACCCTGGTGTACCCTCTACTGTCACTATATTACCCTGGTCTATCTACTGTCATTATATTACCCTGGTCTACCATCTACTGTCATTATATTACCCTGGTCTACCCTCTACTGTCATTATATTACCCTGGTCTCTACTGTCATTATATTACCCTGGTCTACCATCTACTGTCATTATATTGCCCTGGTCTACCCTCTACTGTCATTATGTTACCCTG
>NW_024604684.1:0-3647 GCF_018296145.1 Oncorhynchus tshawytscha | reverse complement strand
CCTGTCTCACCTTTACCTGTCTCATCTTTACCTGTCTCATCTTTACCCTGTCTCACCTTTACCCGTCTCACCTTTACCCTGTCTCATCTTTACCTGTCTCATCTTTACCTGTCTCACCTTTACCTGTCTCATCTTTACCTGTTTCACCTTTACCTGTCTCATCTTTACCTGTCTCACCTTTACCTGTCTCATCTTTACCTGTCTCATCTTTACCCTGTCTCATCTTTACCCTGTCTCATCTTTACCTGTCTCATCTTTACCTGTCTCATCTTTACCTGTCTCATCTTTACCTGTCTCATCTTTACCTGTCTCATCTTTACCCTGTCTCATCTTTACCCTGTCTCACTTTTACCTGTCTCATCTTTACCTGTTTCATCTTTACCTGTCTCATCTTTACCTGTCTCATCTTTACCTGTCTCATCTTTACCTGTCTCATCTTTACCTGTCTCATCTTTACTCTGTCTTTAATCTTTACCCGTCTCACCTTTTACCTGTAGAAGTCACCTTTACCTGTCTCATCTTTACCTGTCTCATCTCCATTTGTCTCACTTTATCTGAGCTCTATCTTACCTGTCTCACCTTTACCCGTCTCACCTTTATCTGTCTCACCTTGCTCTTCTCATCTTTACCTTCTCATCTTTACCTGTCTCACCTTTACCTGTTTCATCTTTACCTGTCTCACCTTACCCGTCTCACCTCTCATCTTTACCTGTCTCATCTTTACCCGTCTCACCTTACCTGTTCTCATCTTTACCTGTCTCACCTTTACCTGTCTCATCTTTACCTGTCTCACCTTTACCTGTTTCATCTTTACCTGTCTCACCTATACCTGTCTCATCTTTACCTGTCTGCCTTTACCGATCTCATCTTTGCCAGGTCCTCACCTTTGCATCTTTACCTGTCTCACCTATACCTGTCTCATCTTTACCTGTCTCACCTTTACCTGTCTCATCTCATCTTTACCTGTCTCATGTTTATCCGTTTCATCTTTACCTGTCTCATCTTTACCTGTCTCATCTTTACCTGTCTCATCTTTACCTGTCTCATCTTTACCTGTCTCATCTTTACCTGTCTCATCTCATCTTTACCTGTCTCATCTTTATCTGTTTCATCTTTACCTGTCTCATCTTTACCTGTCTCATCTTTACCTGTCTCATCTCATCTTTACCTGTCTCACGTTTACCTGTCTCATCTTTACCTGTCTCATCTCATCTTTACCCGTCTCATCTTTACCCGTCTCATCTTTACCTGTCTCATCTTTACCTGTCTCACCTTTAGCTGTCTCATCTTTATCTGTCTCATCTTTACCTGTCTCATCTTTACCTGTCTCACCTTTACCCGTCTCACCTTTACCTGTCTCATCTTTACCTGTCTCATCTTTACCTGTCTCACCTTTACCTGTTTCATCTTTACCTGTCTCACCTTTACCCGTCTCATCTTTACCTGTCTCATCTTTACCTGTTTCATCTTTACCTGTCTCACCTTTACCTGTCATCTTTACCTGTCTCATCTTTTACCTGTCTCATCTTTGCCTGTCTCACCTTTACCCGTCTCATCTTGACCTGTTTCATCTTTACCCATCTCATCTTTACCTGTCTCACCTTTACCTGTCTCATCTTTGTCTCATCTTTACCCCTGTCTCATCTTTACCTGTCTCATTTTATCTTGATATCTTTTACTCCTTGCTCATTTTACCGTCTCATCTTACCTGTCTCATCTTTACCTGTCTCACCTTTTACTCAGATCTTTATCTGTTCTATCTACCTGTCTCACCTTTACCTGTCTCACCTTTACCTGTCTCATCTCATTCTTTACCTGTCTCACCTTTACCTGTCTCATTCATCTTTTACCTGTCTCATCTTTACCTGTTTCTATCTTTTACTCCGCCTAAATATAAATGTTTCCTGTCTCACCTTTACCTGTCTCATCTCATCTTTACCTGTCTCACGTTTACCTGTCTCATCTTTACCTGTCTCATCTCATCTTTACCCGTCTCATCTTTACCGTCTCATCTTTACCTGTCTCACCTTTAGCTGTCTCACCTCTTTACCTGTTCATCTTTATCTGTTCTATCTTTACCTGTCTCGTCTTCACCTGTCTCATCTTTTACCATCTCATCTTTAATTTGTTCATCTTTATCTGTCTCATCTTGCATTTGTTCTATTTTACTGTTCATCTTTGTTCTATCTCATCTTTACCTGTCTCACCTTTACCTGTTTCATCTTTACCTGTCTCACATCTCTCTTTACCGTCTCACCTTTACCAAGTCTCATCTTTACCTGTCATCTTTACCTTGTCTCACCTTTTAGTTGTTCTATCTTTATCTGTCCATCTTTAGTCCTCACTTTACCGTCTCACCTTTACCTGTCTCCACCTTTACCTGTCTCACCTTTACCTGTCTCATCTTTTACCTGTCTCACCTATTACCTGTCTCATCTTTACCTGTCTCATTTTACCCGTCTCATCTTTACCAGTCTCACCTTTATCTGTTCATCTTTACTCTGTTCATCTTTACCTGTCTCACCTTTACCTGTCTCACCTTTACCTGTTCATCTTTACCTGTCTCATCTTCACCTGTCTCAATCTTTTACCTGTCTCTATCATCTCACCTTTTGTCTCATCTTTTATCTGTCTTCATCTTTACCTGTCTCATCTTTTGCCATTTGTTCATCTTTTATCTGCTATTTTTACCTTTTTTACTTGTTCATCTTTTCCTGTCTCATTTTACCTGTTCCTCATTTTACTCTAGTCTCATCTTTACCGTCTCATCTTTATTTGTTCTTTACATCTTTACCTGTCTCATATTTACCTGTCTCATCTTTACCTGTTTCATCTTTTACTGTCTCACCTTTACCAGTCTCATCTTGTCTTCTCATTTTACTTGTTAAATTTTTACCTGTCTCACCTTTAAGCTGTTTCATCTTTATTTGTATAAATGTTTTAGATATAAATGTTTTCCTACCTGTTCAATTATCTTTACCTGTCTCACCTTTGCCATCTCATCTTTTACTCTGTCTCTCTGTTTTATCTTTACCTGTCTCATCTTTACCAGGTCTCATCTTTGCCTCACTTCCCGCATGTATCTGTTTTGTCTTTACCTGTCTCATCTTTACCCGTCTCATCTTCTTTACTATAATGTCTTATTTGCCTGCATCTGATCTTTACCCGTCTCATCTTTACCCGTCTCATCTTTACCTGTCTCATCTTTACCTGTCTCACCTTTAGCTGTCTCATCTTTATCTGTCTCATCTTTACCTGTCTCATCTTTACCTGTCTCACCTTTACCCGTCTCACCTTTACCTGTCTCACCTTTACCTGTCTCATCTTTACCTGTCTCATCTTTACCTGTCTCACCTTTACCTGTTTCATCTTTACCTGTCTCACCTTTACCCGTCTCACCTTTACCCGTCTCATCTTTACCCGTCTCATCTTTACCCGTCTCACCTTTACCCGTCTCACCTTTACCCGTCTCACCTTTACCCTGTCTCACCTTTACCTGTCTCACCTTTACCTGTCTCATCTTTACCTGTCTCACCTTTACCTGTTTCATCTTTACCTGTCTCACCTATACCTGTCTCATCTTTACCTGTCTCACCTTTTACCCGTCTCATCTTTACCCTGTCTCACCTTTACCCGTCTCACCTTTA
>NW_024604683.1:0-3647 GCF_018296145.1 Oncorhynchus tshawytscha | reverse complement strand
TGAGTCAGTAGGGATGACCAGGGATGTTCTCTTTAGTGAGTCAGCCAGAGGCAGTAGGGATGACCTTCCGGCGCCGACAGATGGCCGCCTCGCTTCGCGTTCCTAGGAAACTATGCAGTTTTTTGTTTTTTTTTACGTGTTATTTCTTACACTAGTACCCCAGGTCATCTTAGGTTTCTTTACATACAGCCGACAAGAACTACTGAATATAAGATCAGCGTAACTCACCATCAGTACGACCAAGAATATGTTTTTTCGCGACGCGGATCCTGTGTTCTGCCTTACAACCAGTGTAACCGAGTGGATCACATGCAGCGACCAAAAAAAAAACGACTCAGAAAAAGAGGGAAACGAAGCGGTCTTCTGGTCAGACTCCGGAGACGGGCACATCGTGCACCACTCCCTAGCATTCTTCTTGCCAATGTCCAGTCTCTTGACAACAAGGTTGATGAAATCCGAGCAAGGGTAGCATTCCAGAGGGACATCAGAGACTGTAACGTTCTCTGCTTCACGGAAACATGGCTAACTGGAGAGACGCAATCCGGCGGTGCAGCCAGCGGGTTTCTCCACGCATCGCGCCGACAGAAACAAACATCTTTCTGGTAAGAAGAGGGGCGGGGGCGTATGTCTTATGGCCAACGTGACATGGTGTGATGAAAGAAACATACAGGAACTCAAATCCTTCTGTTCACCTGATTTAGAATTCCTCACAATCAAATGTAGACCGCATTATCTACCAAGAGAATTCTCTTCGATTATAATCACAGCCGTATATATCCCCCAAGCAGACACATCGATGGCTCTGAACGAACTTTATTTAACTCTCTGCAAACTGGAAACGATTTATCCGGAGGCTGCATTCATTGTAGCTGGGGATTTTAACAAGGCTAATCTGAAAACAAGACTCCCTAAATTTTATCAGCATATCGATTGCGCAACCAGGGGTGGAAAGACCCTGGATCATTGTTACTCTAACTTCCGCGACGCATATAAGGCCCTGCCCCGCCCCCTTTCGGAAAAGCTGACCACGACTCCATTTTGTCGATCCCTGCCTACAGACAGAAACTAAAACAAGAAGCTCCCATGCTGAGGTCTGTCCAACGCTGGTCTGACCAAGCTGACTCCACACTCCAAGACTGCTTCCATCACGTGGACTGGGAGATGTTTCGTATTGCGTCAGACAACAACATTGACGAATACGCTGATTCGGTGTGCGAGTTCATTAGAACGTGCGTTGAAGATGTCGTTCCCATAGCAACGATTAAAACATTCCCTAACCAGAAACCGTGGATTGATGGCAGCATTCGTGTGAAACTGAAGGCACGAACCACTGCTTTTAATCAGGGCAAGGTGTCTGGTAACATGGCTGAATACAAACAGTGCAGCTATTCCCTCCGCAAGGCTATCAAACAAGCTAAGCGCCAGTACAGAGACAAAGTAGAATCTCAATTCAACGGCTCAGACACAAGAGGTATGTGGCAGGGTCTACAGTCAATCACGGACTACAGGAAGAAACCCAGCCCAGTCACAGACCAGGATGTCTTGCTCCCAGGCAGACTAAATAACTTTTTTGCCCGCTTTGAGGACAATACAGTGCCACTGACACGGCCTGCAACGGAAACATGCGGTCTCTCCTTCACTGCAGCCGAAGTGAGTAAGACATTTAAACGTGTTAACCCTCGCAAGGCTGCAGGCCCAGACGGCATCCCCAGCCGCGCCCTCAGAGCATGCGCAGACCAGCTGGCCGGTGTGTTTACGGACATATTCAATCAATCCCTATACCAGTCTGCTGTTCCCACATGCTTCAAGAGGGCCACCATTGTTCCTGTTCCCAAGAAAGCTAAGGTAACTGAGCTAAACGACTACCGCCCCGTAGCACTCACATCCGTCATCATGAAATGCTTTGAGAGACTAGTCAAGGACCATATCACCTCCACCCTACCTGACACCCTTGACCCACTCCAATTTGCTTACCGCCCAAATAGGTCCACAGACGATGCAATCTCAACCACACTGCACACTGCCCTAACCCATCTGGACAAGAGGAATACCTATGTGAGAATGCTGTTCATCGACTACAGCTCGGCATTCAACACCATAGTACCCTCCAAGCTCGTCATCAAGCTCGAGACCCTGGGTCTCGACCCCGCCCTGTGCAACTGGGTACTGGACTTCCTGACGGGCCGCCCCCAGGTGGTGAGGGTAGGCAACAACATCTCCTCCCCGCTGATCCTCAACACTGGGGCCCCACAAGGGTGCGTTCTGAGCCCTCTCCTGTACTCCCTGTTCACCCACGACTGCGTGGCCATGCACGCCTCCAACTCAATCATCAAGTTTGCGGACGACACAACAGTGGTAGGCTTGATTACCAACAACGACGAGACGGCCTACAGGGAGGAGGTGAGGGCCCTCGGAGTGTGGTGTCAGGAAAACAACCTCACACTCAACGTCAACAAAACTAAGGAGATGATTGTGGACTTCAGGAAACAGCAGAGGGAACACCCCCATCCACATCGATGGAACAGTAGTGGAGAGGGTAGCAAGTTTTAAGTTCCTCGGCATACACATCACAGACAAACTGAATTGGTCCACTCACACAGACAGCATCGTGAGGAAGGCGCAGCAGCGCCTCTTCAACCTCAGGAGGCTGAAGAAATTCGGCTTGTCACCAAAAGCACTCACAAACTTCTACAGATGCACAATCGAGAGCATCCTGGCGGGCTGTATCACCGCCTGGTATGGCAACTGCACCGCCCTCAACCGTAAGGCTCTCCAGAGGGTAGTGAGGTCTGCACAACGCATCACCGGGGCAAACTACCTGCCCTCCAGGACACCTACACCACCCGATGCTACAGGAAGGCCATAAAGATCATCAAGGACATCAACCACCCGAGCCACTGCCTGTTCACCCCGCTGCCATCCAGAAGGCGAGGTCAGTACAGGTGCATCAAAGCTGGGACCGAGAGACTGAAAAACAGCTTCTATCTCAAGGCCATCAGACTGTTAAACAGCCACCACTAACATTGAGTGGCTACTGCCAACACACTGTCAATGACACTGACTCTACTCCAGCCACTTTAATCATGGGAATCGATGGGAAATGATGTAAATATATCACTAGCCACTTTAAACAATGCTACCTTATATAATGTTACTTACCCTACATTGTTCATCTCATATGCATACGTTGATACTGTACTCTATATCATCGACTGCATCCTTATGTAATACATGTATCACTAGCCACTTTAACTATGCCACTTGGTTTACATACTTATCTCATATGTATATACTGTACTCGATATCATCTACTGTATCTTGCCTATGCTGCTCTGTACCATCACTCATTCATATATCCTTATGTACATATTCTTTATCCCCTTACACTGTGTATGACAGTAGTTTTTTGGAATTGTTAGTTAGATTACTTGCTCGTTATTACTGCATTGTCGAACTAGAAGCACAAGCATTTCGCTACACTGCATTAACATCTGCTAACCATGTGTATGTGACAAATAACATTTGATTTGATTTGATTTGATTTGACCAGGGATGTTCTATGTTTAGTGAGTCCTCCAGATCAGAGACAGTAGGGATGACCAGGGATGTTCTCTGTTTAGTGAGTCAGCCAGACCAGAGACAGTAGG
>NW_024604682.1:0-3645 GCF_018296145.1 Oncorhynchus tshawytscha | reverse complement strand
TCCTATGTGTACTCGTTGTTAGTTTGCACCAGATAGGCTGTTTCGGTTTCGTTTATTGTTTTTTTTGTAAGTTCGTGTTTCTTTGTTATATTAAACATGGATCGCAATCGACACGCTGCAGTTTGGTCCGACTCTCTTTCATCACCACTAGAAAACCGTTACAGAATCACCCACCACCAACGGACCAAGCGGCGTGTCAACAGGCAGGAGCAGCCGAAAAAGGAGATGCTCACCAAGGATTTCTGGTCATGGGAGGAGATCTTCGACGGGAGAGGACCCTGGGCTAAACCAGGGAGTGTAGCCGCCCAAAGGAGCAACAGGAGAAGAGGCAACAGAGGCAGCAGCAGCAGGAGCAGCAGCAGCTACAGTGGGAGAGGTTGCACCACCTGGAGTTATGGACATGGGAGGAGGAATTGGACGGTAAAGGACCCTGGAATGAGCCTGGAGATTATTGTCGCCCCAAAGCCGAGCTGGAGGCAGCAAAAGCAGAGAGCGGCATTATGAGGAGCTAGCACGGCAGAGCGGATGGAAGCCCGAGAGTCAGCCCCAAAAATTTCTTGGGGGGCTTACAGGGAGTATGGCTATGCCAGGTAGGAGACCTGCGCAAACTCCCTGTGCTTACCGGGGCTGGAGAGACCGGGCAGGCACCGTGTTATGCTGTGGAGCGCACGGTGTCTCCAGTGCGGGTGCACAGCCCGGTTCGGTATATTCCAGCTCCTCGTATCGGCCGGGCTAGAGTGGGCATCGAGCCAGGTAAGGTTGGGCAGGCTCGGTGCTCAAGAGCTCCAGTGCGCCTGCACGGTCCGGTCTATCCAGTACCACCTCCACACCCCAGCCCTCCGGTAGCAGCTCCCCGCACCAGGCTTCCTGTGCGTGTCCTCGATCCAGTACCACCAGTTCCAGCACCACGCACCAGGCCTTCAGTGTGCCTCGCCTGTTCAGCGCAGCCAGCGCTTTTCTCCTCTCCTGCGCTGCTGGAGTCTCCCGCCTGTTTAACGCAGCCAGAGCCTTCCTCCTCTACAGCGCTGCCGGAGCCTCCCGCCTGTTCAGCGCAGCCAGAGCCTTTCTCCTCTACAGCGCTGCCGGAGCCTCCCGCCTGTTCAGCGCAGCCAGAGCCTTCCTCCTCTACAGCGCTGCCGGAGTCTTCCGCCTGTTTAGCGCAGCCAGAGCCTTCCTCCGACACAGCGCTGCAGGAGTCTCCCGCCTGTTCAGCGCAGCCAGAGCTGCCAGTCTGCATGAAGCAGCCAGAGCTGTCAGTCTGCATGGAGCAGTCAGAGCTGTCAGTCTGCATGGAGCAGTCAGAGCTGTCAGTCTGCATGGAGCAGTCAGAGCTGTCAGTCTGCATGGAGCAGCCAGAGCTGTCAGTCTACATGAAGCAGCCCGAGCTGCCAGTCTGCATGAAGCAGCCAGTCTACATGGAGCAGCCAGAGCTGTCAGTCTACATGAAGCAGCCCGAGCTGCCAGTCTGCATGAAGCAGCCAGTCTACATGGAGCAGCCAGAGCTGTCAGTCCGCATGGAGCAGCCAGAGCTGTCAGTCCGCATGGAGCAGCCAGAGCTGTCAGTCTGCATGGAGCAGCCAGAGCTGTCAGTCCGCATGGAGCAGCCAGAGCTGTCAGTCTACATGAAGCAGCCCGAGCTGCCAGTCTGCATGAAGCAGCCAGTCTACATAGAGCAGCCAGAGCTGCCAGTCTGCATGAAGCAGCCAGAGCTGTCAGTCTGCATGGAGCAGTCAGAGCTGTCAGTCTGCATGGAGGAGCCAGAGCTGTCAGTCTACATGAAGCAGCCCGAGCTGCCAGTCTGCATGAAGCAGTCAGTCTACATGGAGCAGCCAGAGCTGTCAGTCCGCATGGAGCAGCCAGAGCTGTCAGTCTACATGAAGCAGCCCGAGCTGCCAGTCTGCATGAAGCAGCCAGTCTACATGGAGCAGCCAGAGCTGTCAGTCTGCATGAAGCAGCCAGAGCTGTCAGTCTGCATGGAGCAGCCAGTCTGCATGGAGCAGCCAGTCTGCACGGAGCTGTCAGTCTGCACGGAGCTGTCAGTCTGCACGGAGCTGTCAGTCTGTAAGGAGCTGCCAGTCTGCAAGGAGCTGCCAGTCTGCAAGGAGCTGCCAGTCAGCACGGAGCCGCCAGAGCGGTCAGTCTGTAAGAAGCCGCCAGAGCTGTCAGCCTATATGGAGCAGCTAGTGCCGCCAGTCTGCCCAGCGCCGCCAGTGCCCCCCCAGCGTCTGCCCAGCATCGCCAGTCTGCCCAGCGCCATCAGTCTGCCCAGCATCGCCAGTCTGCCCAGCATCGCCAGTCTGCCCAGCATCGCCAGTCTGCCCAGCATCGCCAGTCTGCCCAGCACCGCCAGTCTGCCCAGCACCGCCAGTCTGCCCAGCGTCTGCCCAGTCTGCCCAGCACCGCCAGTCTGCCCAGCGTCGCCAGTCTGCCCAGCGTCGCCAGTCTGCCCAGCCCGGCGCCGCCAGTCTGCCCGGCGCCGCCAGTCTGCCAGACGCTCTGCCCAGCATCGCCAGTCTGCCAGACTCTTCCAGATCTGCCAGTCAGCCAGACTCTTCCAGATCTGCCAGTCAACCAGACTCTTCCAGATCTGCCAGTCAACCAGACTCTTCCAGATCTGCCAGTCAACCAGACTCTTCCAGATCTGCCAGTCAACCAGACTCTTCCAGATCTGCCAGTCAACCAGACTCTTCCAGATCTGCCAGTCAACCAGACTCTTCCAGATCTGCCAGTCAGCCAGGATCTGCCAGTCAGCCAGGATCTGCTGAAACCACCAGCCAGCCAGGAGCTGGTAGATCTATCTACCTGCCTGCCTGAGCTTCCTCTCACTCCTGAGCTTCCTCTCACTCCTGAGCTTCCTCTCACTCCTGAGCTTCCTCTCACTCCTGAGCTTCCTCTCACTCCTGAGCTTTCTCTCACTCCTGAGCTTTCTCTCACTCCTGAGCTTTCTCTCACTCCTGAGCTTTCTCTCACTCCCGAGCTTCCCCTCAGTCCCGAGCTGCCTCGGTCCCGAGCTGTCCTTCAGTCCCGATCTGTTCCTCAGTCCAGTGGGGTTCTGGGTGAGGACTACTAGGCCATGGTCGGCGGCGGGGTGGACTATCCAGGGACGAAGGGAGAGGGGACTAAGACATTAAAGGTGGGGTCCACGTCCCGCGCCGGAGCCGCCACCATGGACAGACGCCCACCCGGACCCTCCCTATTGTTTTGAGGTGCGTTCGGGAGTCCGCACCTTAGGGGGGTTCTGTCACGCCTGGTCAAAGTATTTTGTGTTTATCTTTATGTATTTGGTCAGGCCAGGGTGTGGCATGGGGTTTTTGTAATTGTGGTGTGTTTGTCTTGGGGTTTTGGTGGTGGTATTGGGATTGTAGCTTAGTGGGTTGTCTAGCAAGGTCTATGGCTGTCTGGAGTGGTTCTCAATCAGAGGCAGGTGCTTATCGTTGTCTCTGATTGGGAACCATATTTAGGCAGCCATATTCTTTGAGTTTGTCGTGGGTGATTGTCCTTAGTGTCCTATGTGTACTCGTTGTTAGTTTGCACCAGATAGGCTGTTTCGGTTTCGTTTATTGTTTTTGTAAGTTCGTGTTTCTTTGTTATATTAAACATGGATCGCGACACGCTGCAGTTTGGTCCGACTCTCTTTCATCACCA
>NW_024604681.1:0-3644 GCF_018296145.1 Oncorhynchus tshawytscha | reverse complement strand
AACAATATTGACGAATACGCTGATTCAAAAGCGAAGTTCATTAGAACGTACAGTTGAAGATGTCGTTCCCATAGCAATGATTAAAACATTCCTAACCAGAAACCGTGGATTGATGGCAGCATTCGTGTGAAACTGAAGGCGCGAACCACTGCTTTTAATCAGGGCAAGGTGTCTGGTAACATGACCGAATACAAACAGTGCAGCTATTCCTCCGCAAGGCTATTAAACAAGCTAAGCGTCAGTACAGAGACAAAGTAGAATCTCAATTCAACAGCTCAGACACAAGAGGCATGTGGCAGGGTCTACAGTCAATCACGGACTACAGGAAGAAATCCAGCCCAGTCACGGACCAGGATGTCTTGCTCCCAGGCAGACTAAATAACTTTTTGCCCGCTTTGAGGACAATACAGTGCCACTGACACGGCCTGCAACGAAAACATGCGGTCTCTCCTTCACTGCAGCCGAGGTGAGTAAGACATTTAAACGTGTTAACCCTCGCAAGGCTGCAGGCCCAGACGGCATCCCCAGCCGCGCCCTCAGAGCATGCGCAGGCCAGCTGGCCGGTGTGTTTACGGACATATTCAATCAATCCCTATACCAGTCTGCTGTTCCCACATGCTTCAAGAGGGCCACCATTGTTCCTGTTCCCAAGAAAGCTAAGGTAACTGAGCTAAACGACTACCGCCCCGTAGCACTCACATCCGTCATCATGAAGTGCTTTGAGAGACTAGTCAAGGACCATATCACCTCCACCCTACCTGACACCTAGACCCACTCCAATTTGCTTACCGCCCAAATAGGTCCACAGACGATGCAATCTCAACCACACTGCACACTGCCTAACCCATCTGGACAAGAGGAATACCTATGTGAGAATGCTGTTCATCGACTACAGCTCGGCATTCAACACCATAGTACCCTCCAAGCTCGTCATCAAGCTCGAGACCCTGGGTCTCGGCCCCGCCCTGTGCAACTGGGTACTGGACTTCCTGACGGGCCGCCCCAGGTGGTGAGGGTAGGCAACAACATCTCCTCCCGCTGATCCTCAACACTGGGGCCCCACAAGGGTGCGTTCTGAGCCCTCTCCTGTACTCCCTGTTCACCCACGACTGCGTGGCCACGCACGCCTCCAACTCAATCATCAAGTTTGCGGACGACACACAACAGTGGTAGGCTTGATTACCAACAACGACGAGACGGCCTACAGGGAGTAGGTGAGGGCCCTCGGAATGTGGTGTCAGGAAAATAACCTCACACTCAACGTCAACAAAACTAAGGAGATGATTGTGGACTTCAGGAAACAGCAGAGGGAACACCCCCCTATCCACATCGATGGAACAGTAGTGGAGAGGGTAGCAAGTTTTAAGTTCCTCGGCATACACATCACAGACAAACTGAATTGGTCCACTCACACAGACAGCATCGTGAAGAAGGCGCAAACTTCTACAGATGCACAATCGAGAGCATCCTGGCGGGCTGTATCACCGCCTGGTACGGCAACTGCTCCGCCCTCAACCGTAAGGCTCTCCAGAGGGTAGTGAGGTCTGCACAACGCATCACCGGGGGCAAACTACCTGCCCTCCAGGACACCTACACCACCCGATGTTACAGGAAGGCCATAAAGATCATCAAGGACATCAACCACCCGAGCCACTGCCTGTTCACCCCGCTGTCATCCAGAAGGCGAGGTCAGTACAGGTGCATCAAAGCTGGGACCGAGAGACTGAAAAACAGCTTCTATCTCAAGGCCATCAGACTGTTAAACAGCCACCACTAACATTGAGTGGCTGCTGCCAACACACTGACAATGACACTGACTCAACTCCAGCCACTTTAATAATGGGAATTGATGGGAAATGATGTAAATATATCACTAGCCACTTTAAACAATGCTACCTTATATAATGTTACTTACCCTACATTATTCATCTCATATGCATACGTACAGTGCCTTGCGAAAGTTTTCAGCCCCCTTGAACTTTGCGACCTTTTGTCACATTTCAGGCTTCAAACATAAAGATATAAAACTGTATTTTTTTGTGAAGAATCAACAACAAGTGGGACACAATCATGAAGTGGAACGACATTTATTGGATATTTCAAACTTTTTTAACAAATCAAAAACTTTGTAGCGCCATCAAGTCGCTTGGGGTATGTCTCTATCAGTTTTGCACATCGAGAGACTGACATTTTTTCCCATTCCTCCTTGCAAAACAGCTCGAGCTCCGTGAGGTTGGATGGAGAGCATTTGTGAACAGCAGTTTTCAGTTCTTTCCACAGATTCTCGATTGGATTCAGGTCTGGACTTTGACTTGGCCATTCTAACACCTGGATATGTTTATTTTTGAACCATTCCATTGTAGATTTTGCTTTATGTTTTGGATCATTGTCTTGTTGGAAGACAAATCTCCGTCCCAGTCTCAGGTCTTTTGCAGACTCCATCAGGTTTTCTTCCAGAATGGTCCTGTATTTGGCTCCATCCATCTTCCCATCAATTTTAACCATCTTCCCTGTCCCTGCTGAAGAAAAGCAGGCCCAAACCATGATGCTGGCACCACCATGTTTGACAGTGGGGATGGTGTGTTCAGGGTGATGAGCTGTGTTGCTTTTACGCCAAACATAGCGTTTTGCATTGTTGCCAAAAAGTTCAATTTTGGTTTCATCTGACCAGAGCACCTTCTTCCACATGTTTGGTGTGTCTCCCAGGTGGCTTGTGGCAAACTTTAAACAACACTTTATGGATATCTTTAAGAAATGGCTTTCTTCTTTCCACTCTTCCATAAAGGCCAGATTTGTGCAATATACATCTGATTGATGTCCTATGGACAGAGTTTCCCACCACAACTGTAGATCTCTGCAGTTCATCCAGAGTGATCATGGGCCTCTTGGCTGCATCTCTGATCAGTCTTCTCCTTGTATGAGCTGAAAGTTTAGAGGGACGGCCAGGTCTTGGTAGATTTGCAGTGGTCTGATACTCCTTCCATTTCAATATTATCGCTGCACAGTGCTCCTTGGGATGTTTAAAGCTTGGGAAATATTTTTGTATCAAATACGGCTTTAAACTTCTTCAAACAGTATCTCGGACCTGCCTGGTGTGTTCCTTGTTCTTCATGATGCTCTCTGCACTTTTAACGGACCTCTGAGACTATGCCACTTTGTTTACATACTCATCTCATATGTATATACTGTACTCGATATCATCTACTGTATCTTGCCTATGCTGCTCTGTACCATCACTCATTCATATATCCTTATGTACATATTCTTTATCCCCTTACACTGTGTATAAGACAGTAGTTTTGGAATTGTTAGTTAGATTACTTGTTGGTTATTACTGCATTGTCGGAACTAGAAGCACAAGCATTTCGCCACACTCGCATTAACATCTGCTAACCATGTGTATGTGACAAATAAAATTTGATTTGATTTGATTTAAACCTTTCCTCAATAAATCCGCTATCCCCAAAGTCAGTGTGAGTAATGTAAAGGCAAAGGGGGCTAGCGAAAGAAAAGTATGGTAGGGTGATATACATTTTTTTTCTCCTTCAAGAAGGTGGGGGGGGCTGTGGGATTTATCATGCATAATTATTTATTTTTAATCCTGATTTCAACTTGATTACTTGTACAAACGGGTCTGTTTAAGC
>NW_024604680.1:0-3644 GCF_018296145.1 Oncorhynchus tshawytscha | reverse complement strand
GTCCTTACAAATTCACGTAAAATATGTGGTTACAATGTCATATCCTGTTTCTCTAGCCTTTTGGGGGACCTAAGCGAGATTTGGCTGGGGGGACCCCATCCTAGCGACAAAACATTTTAGTGGCTGGAGAGACATTTTTTGGTTTTAAAGTAAATTTCTGTCGATTCTACACATTTTGCCATGTCGAGTACAGAAATATGTTGCTGTTTTAAAGGGCCAGTGACCAAAAACAAATGTTGTTGTGTTTGACAGTATATTTCCACACTATGAGGTTGAAGTAATATCAGAAATCATGAACATTATGATAATGCCCATTTAGTGTAAGAGCTGTTTGAAAAGAACGCCTGAAATGCCAGCGTGTTTTGGTGTTCCACTGTGACATCACCTTGCAGTAAAATCAGTTAAAAGACCAATCAGAAAGAGAGTTCTAAACCTCTCTGCCAATAACAGCACATGTTCAGTCCCCCTCTCTACTCAGGCCACTTCCAGACAGTCATAGCAAAATTCCTTCTTGACAAATTGCTCTTTGCTAAGAAGCTATTTTTGTTTATTTTTTGAACATTTTAGTTGAAAGCAAATCACGGTAATGTTCTTATTGTTATCCCGAAAGGATTTGATATTGAGATAATTACGTCTGCATAGGACTATTAAAACAAGTTTTCTGCAATTCTACTCATTTTGCCATGGGGCATAGATAATGTTTTCTTCATTTACAGATAAATTCCTGCAATTCTACACATTTTGTAATGACGTATGCCATGCTAATATGATATCTGAGTGAGAATGACTAACAAATCAATGTGGCCCTGTGGAAATCAGGGCCCCTGGGCATGTGACCTGCCTACCCTGGTGGTATTTGGCCATGATGGATGTGGGTTCACCTGTCTACTGTCTCTCTCTCTGATCTGTTTCTTGCGCTGTGATCTGACATGATGATCACACTCCTCCTCATATTCTCTGTCACACTACTTTGGTGTACAGGTATAATTATATAACTTATTATGCGGTTTTATGAGCTTAACTTTTCAGGCCCATAATTCTGCAATAGATTTTCAAATAGATTTAATTCAACACTGTAACACAGCCACTCAGGAACGGCCTTATTGGTAAGCAACTCCAGTGTATGTGTGGCCTTGTGTTTTAGGTTGTTGTCCTGCTAAAAGGGGAATTAATCTCCCAGTGTCTTCTGGGTAAGCAACTCCAGTGTATGTGTGGCCTTGTGTTTTAGGTTGTTGTCCTGCTGAAAGGTGAATTAATCTCCCAGTGTCTGGTGGGAAGCAGACGACCTGTTCTCCAAATTCATAGCGACCAAGACTGTATTTAAAAAGTGGATATTTCATAATGAAGAAGTTGGAGGCAGGAGACAGTGGCAGGTATTTCTGTGCTGTGAGTCAACAGAGTGATACAGACAACAAGTACAGCTACACTAAACCCCCAGTGTTGATATAATATAACAAGTACATCTGAACTAAACCCCCCGTGTTGATATAATATAACAAGTACAGCTGAACTAAACCCCAGAACTGAATAATATAACCCTGACAGTGTTGATATAATATAACAAGTACAGCTGCACTAAACCCCCAGTGTTGATATAGGACAGCAGATAATATCTGAAGAGGTGATGGTCTCATCATGGACTGTAGGGGGACATCTAACTCTACATCTAATAATGTCTGTCTCATTTCATTGTCATGATCAGAAAGGTTCACTGTGAGGTCCTATGAGCAAACATTATGGTACAGACGTTCTGACACTCCCACTAACCACCACCCTAAATAAAATATGCTACTACATCAGCCCCTCTCCTTTCATCTCAGGGCTTCATCCAGGAGACACTCATATCTCTCCTCCACTGAGGAAACATCAACATCGTCATCATCATCATCATCATCATCATGTCAGTTTTTCATCAATTTGAGTCAGTCATCATGATCAGAGGTTTCATCATGTTCACCCTCTCATTGTTCTGGCTCACAGGTAATAACGACATGTCTGTAGAATGTCTGTTCATCCTGAAAACACTCCCTGCTAATAGTCTTGTGTCTGATGAATCAGTCTGTTTAAATATGAATCTCTTGTTTTCTTCACAGGAAGTTCTCTGGGCAGTAAAGTCCTCCAGGTTCCCTCAGAACTATTGGAAAGTCCCAATGTTACAGTGATAATCAAATGCAGCCATGCTATCAGTTCATACAATACTATATTGTGGTACCAGCAGTCAATAGCTGATACTAATCTGAAACTGATTGGATTTGTGTTTTATAAGAATCCAACAATTGAAGATCAATTCAAAGAGCACTTTGAAATCCGTGGAGATGGAGAGATAGAAGCATCACTTCAGCTTCTGTCAGACCCTGAAAACAGTGCAGTGTATTACTGTGCAGCCAGCAAAACACAGTGATGTAGAGAACCTCCTCTCCTCTACAAAAACATTCTGATCCTATACTCCTTAACTGTAGTGTACATCAACACCCAGTACACCTGTTATAAACCATTATAGATGTCCTGGGTACATCAACACCCAGTACACCTGTTATAAACCACTATAGATGTCCTGGGTACATCAACACCCAGCACACCCTGTTATAAAACCACTATAGATGTCCTGGGCACATAAACACCCAGCACACCTGTTATAAACCACTATAGATGTCCTGGAGCACATCAACACCCAGCACACCTGTTATAAACAATAGATGTCCTGGGCACATCAACAACAAGCACCTGTTATAAACCACTATAGATGTCCTGGGTACATCCAGCACCCAGCACACCTGTTTATAAAGCCACTATAGATGTCCTGGGCACATCAACACCCAACACCTGTTATAAACCCTATAGATGTCCTGGGCACATCAACACCCAGCACACCTGTTATAAACCACTATAGATGTCCTGGGCACATCAACACCCAGTACACCTGTTATAAACCACTATAGATGTCCTGGGCACATCAACACCCAGTACACCTGCTATAAACCACTATAGATGTCCTGGGCACATCAACACCCAGTACACCTGCTATAAACCATTATAGATGTCCTGGGCACATAAACAACCAGCACACCTGTTATAAACCACTATAGATGTCCTGGGCACATCAACACCCAGTACACCTGTTATAAACCACTATAGATGTCCTGGGCACATCAACACCCAGTACACCTGCTATAAACCACTATAGATGTCCTGGGCACATCAACACCCAGTACACCTGCTATAAACCATTATAGATGTCCTGGGCACATAAACAACCAGCACACCTGTTATAAACCACTATAGATGTCCTGGGCACATCAACACCCAGTACACCTGTTATAAACCACTATAGATGTCCTGGGCACATCAACACCCAGTACACCTGTTATAAACCATTATAGATGTCCTGGGCACATCAACACCCAGCACACCTGCTACAAACCACTATGTTCCGGTTTGTTCTACAATGCACATTTTTGTCAAACAGAGTTTCGGGGGAACTATGCATCTGTTTTGAATATCAATGCACATCATGATGTCATTTCCTTCCCCTCCGGCAGCTCAGTTCTACTCAACTCTATTGCGTTTTTCTCTTTTCACCCCTACTGGCTGTGGTCTAAAGTTGTGCACTATATAGGGAATAGGGTGCCATAAGACTCTGGTTT
>NW_024604679.1:0-3643 GCF_018296145.1 Oncorhynchus tshawytscha | reverse complement strand
TCTATTAATCTATGACAGACCAGCTAATTGTACTGTCTCTATTATATTATGACAGACCAGCTAGATCTACTGTCTCTATTATATTATGACAGACCAGCTAGATCTACTGTCTCTATTATATTATGAAGGACCAGCTAGAACTACTGTCTCTATTATATTATGACACACCATCTAAATCTACTGTCTCTATTATAATATGACAGACCAGCTAGATCTACTGTTTCTATTATATTATGAAGGACCAGCTAGAACTGCTGTCTCTATTATATTATGATAGACCAGCGAGATCTACTGTCTCTATTATATTATGAAGGACCAGCTAGATGTACTGTCTCTATTATAGTATGACAGACCAGCTAGATCTACTGTCTCTATTATATTATGAAGGACCAGCTAGAACTACTGTCTCTATTATATAATGACAGGCCAGCTAGATCTACTGTCTTTATTATATTATGACAGACCAGATAGATCTACTGTCTCTATTATATTATGAAGGACCAGCTAGAACTACTGTCTCTATTATATAATGACAGGCCAGCTAGATCTACTGTCTTTATTATATTATGACAGACCAGCTAATTCTACTACCTCTATTATAATATGACAGACCAGCTAGATCTACTGTCTCTATTATATTATAACAGACCAGCTAGATCTACTGTCTCTATTATATTATGACAGACCAGCTAGATCTACTGTCTCTATTATATTATGAAGGACCAGCTAGATCTACTGTCTCTATTATATTATGACAGACCAGCTAGATCTACTGTCTCTATTATATTATGACAGACCAGCTAGATCTACTGTCTCTATTATATTATGACAGACCAGCTAGATCTACTGTCTCTATTATATTATGACAGACCAGCTAGATCTACTGTCTCTATTATATTATGACAGACCAGCTAGATCTACTGTCTATATTATATTATGAAGGACCAGCTAGAACTACTGTCTCTATTAGATTATGACAGACCAGCGAGATCTACTGTCTCTATTATATTATTACAGACCAGCTAGATCTACTGTCTCTATTATATTTTGACAGACCAGCTACATCTACTGTCTCTATTATGATATGACAGACCAGCTTGATCTACTGTCTCTATTATGTTATGAAGGACCAGCTAGAACTACTGTCTCTATTATAATATGACAGACAAGCTAGATCTGCTGTCTCTATTATATGATGACAGACCAGCTAGATCTACTGTCTCTATTATATTATGACAGACCAGCTAGATCTACTGTCTCTATTATATTATGACAGACCAGCTAGATCTACTGTCTCTATTATATTATGACAGACCAGCTAGATCTACTGTCTCTATTATATTATGACAGACCAGCTAGATCTACTGTCTCTATTATATTATGACAGACCAGCTAGATCTACTGTCTCTATTATATTTGACAGACCAGCTAGATCTACTGTCTCTATTATATTATGACAGACCAGCTAGATCTACTGTCTCTATTAAAATATGACAGACCAGCTAGATCTACTGTCTCTATTATATGATGACAGACCAGCTAGATCTACTGTCTCTATTATATTATGACAGACCAGCTAGATCTACTGTCTCTATTATATTATGACAGACCAGCTAGATCTACTGTCTCTATTATATTATGACAGACCAGCTAATTCTACTGTCTCTATTATAATATGACAGACCAGCTAGATCTACTGTCTCTATTATATTTTGACAGACCAGCTAGATCTACTGTCTCTATTATATTATGACAGACCAGCTAGATCTACTGTCTCTATTATATTATGAAGGACCAGCTAGAACTACTGTCTCTATTATATTATGACAGACCAGCTAGATCTACTGTCTCTATTAATCTATGACAGACCAGCTAATTGTATTGTCTCTATTATAATACGACAGACCAGCTAGATCTACTGTCTCTATTATATTATGACAGACCAGCTAGATCTACTGTCTCTATTATATTTTGACAGACCAGCCAGATCTACTGTCTCTATTTATCTATGAAAGACCAGCTAATTGTACTGTCTCTATTATAATATGACAGACCAGCTAGATCTACTGTCTCTATTATATTATGACAGACCAGCTAGATCTACTGTCTCTATTA
Source organism: Oncorhynchus tshawytscha (assembly GCF_018296145.1). Taxonomy (NCBI): domain Eukaryota; kingdom Metazoa; phylum Chordata; class Actinopteri; order Salmoniformes; family Salmonidae; genus Oncorhynchus; species Oncorhynchus tshawytscha. The sequence continues at coordinate 1,528 of NW_024604679.1, read as the reverse complement.
TATCTATGACAGACCAGCTAATTGTACTGTCTCTATTATAATATGACAGACCAGCTAGATCTACTGTCTCTATTATATTATGACAGACCAGCTAGATCTACTGTCTCTATTATATTATGACAGACCAGCTAGATCTACTGTCTCTATTATATTATGACAGACCAGCTAGATCTACTGTCTCTATTATTATACAGACCAGCTATGACAGACCAGCTAGATCTACTGTCTCTATTATATTATGACAGACCAGCTAGATCTACTGTCTCTATTATATTATGAAGGACCAGCTAGAACTACTGTCTCTATTATATTATGACAGACCAGCTAGATCTACTGTCTCTATTATATTATGACAGACCAGCTAGATCTACTGTCTCTATTATATTATGACAGACCAGCTAGATCTACTGTCTCTATTATATTATGAAGGACCAGCTAGAACTACTGTCTCTATTATATTATGACAGACCAGCTAGATCTACTGTCTCTATTATATTATGACAGACCAGCTAGATCTACTGTCTCTATTATATTATGACAGACCAGCTAGATCTACTGTCTCTATTATATTATGACAGACCAGCTAGATCTACTGTCTGTATTATATTATGCGAGACCAGCTAGATCTACTGTCTCTACTATATTATGACAGACCAGCTAATTCTACTGCCTCTATTATAATATGACATACCAGCTAGACCTACTGTCTCTATTATATTATAACAGAACAGGTAGATCTACTGTCTCTATTATATTATGACAGACCAGCTAGATCTACTGTCTCTATTATATTATGACAGACCAGCTAATTCTACTGTCTCTATTATATTATGACAGACCAGCTAGATCTACTGTCTCTATTATATTATGACAGACCAGCTAGATCTACTGTCTCTATTATATTATGACAGAGCTAATCTACTGTCTCTATTATAATATGACAGACAGCAACTACTGTCTCTATTATAATATGACAGACCAGCTAGATCTACTGTCTCTATTATATTATGACAGACCAGCTAGATCTACTGTCTCTATCATATGATGACAGACCAACTAGATCTACTGTCTCTATTATATTATGAAAGACCAGGTAGATCTACTGTCTCTATTATATTATGACAGACCAGCTAGATCTACTGTCTCTACTATATTATGACAGACCAGCTAATTCTACTGCCTCTATTATAATATGACAGACCAGCTAGATCTACTGTCTCTATTATATTTTAACAGAACAGGTAGATCTACTGTCTCTATTATATTATGACAGTCCAGATATATCTACTGTCTCTATTATATTATGAAGGACCAGCTAGAACTACTGTCTCTATTATATTATGACAGACCAGCTAGATCTACTGTCTCTATTAATCTATGACAGACCAGCTAATTGTATTGTCTCTATTATAATACGACAGACCAGCTAGATCTACTGTCTCTATTATATTATGACAGACCAGCTAGATCTACTGTCTCTATTATATTTTGACAGACCAGCCAGATCTACTGTCTCTATTTATCTATG
>NW_024604678.1:0-3641 GCF_018296145.1 Oncorhynchus tshawytscha | reverse complement strand
GTACCGGTACAGAGTCAATGTGGAGGCTATATACAGGGGGTACCGGTACTGAGTCAATGTGGAGGCTATATACAGGGGGTACCGGTACTGAGTCAATGTGGAGGCTATATACAGGGGTACCGGTACAGAGTCAATGTGGAGGCTATATACAGGGTACCGGTACAGAGTCAATGTGGAGGCTATATACAGGGGTACCGGTACAGAGTCAATGTGGAGGCTATACAGGGGTACCGGTACAGAGTCAATGTGGAGGCTATATACAGGGTACCGGTACAGAGTCAATGTGGAGGCTATATACAGGGGTACCGGTACAGAGTCAATGTGGAGGCTATATACAGGGGTACCGGTACAGAGTCAATGTGGAGGCTATATACAGGGTACCGGTACAGAGTCAATGTGGAGGCTATATACAGGGGTACCGGTACAGAGTCAATGTGGAGGCTATATACAGGGGTAGTACTGAGTCAATGTGGAGGCTATACAGGGTACCGGTACAGAGTCAATGTGGAGGCTATATGCAGGGGTACCGGTACAGAGTCAATGTGGAGGCTATATACAGGGGTACCGGTACAGAGTCAATGTGGAGGTTATATACAGGGAGTACCGGTACAGAGTCAATGTGGAGGCTATATACAGGGGTACCATTACAGAGTCAATGTGGAGGCTATATACAGGGTACCGGTACAGAGTCAATGTGGAGGCTATATACAGGGTGCCGGTACAGAGTCAATGTGGAGGCTATATACAGGGGTACCGGTACAGAGTCAATGTGGAGGCTATATACAGGGGTACCGGTACAGAGTCAATGTGGAGGCTATATACAGGGTACCGGCACAGAGTCAATGTGGAGGCTATATATAGGGGCACCGGTACAGAGTCAATGTGGAGGCTATATACAGGGGTACCGGTACAGAGTCAATGTGGAGGCTATATACAGGGGCACCGGTACAGAGTCAATGTGGAGGCTATATACAGGGGTACCGGTACAGAGTCAATGTGGAGGCTATATACAGGGCACCGGTACAGAGTCAATGTGGAGGCTATATACAGGGGTACCGGTACAGAGTCAATGTGGAGGCTATATACAGGGGTACCGGTACAGAGTCAATGTGGAGGCTATACAGGGGTACCGGTACAGAGTCAATGTGGAGGCTATATACAGGGTACCGGTACAGAGTCAATGTGGAGGCTATATACAGGAGGTAGGGTACAGAGTCAATGTGGAGGCTATATACAGGGGGTACCGGAACAGAGTCAATGTGGAGGCTATATACAGGGGGTACCGGTACAGAGTCAATGTGGAGGCTATATACAGGGGTACCGGTACAGAGTCAATGTGGAGGCTATATACAGGGGTACCCAGTACAGAGTCAATGTGGAGGCTATATACAGGGGCACCGGTACAGAGTCAATGTGGAGGCTATATACAGGGGTACCGGTACAGAGTCAATGTGTAGGCTATATACAGGGGTACCGGTACAGAGTCAATGTGGAGGCTATATACAGGGGTACCGGTACAGAGTCAATGTGGAGGCTCTATACAGGGGGCACCCAACAGAGTCAATGTGGAGGCTATATACAGGGTACCGGTACAGAGTCAATGTGGAGGCTATATACAAGGGTACCGGTACAGAGTCAATGTGGAGGCTATATACAGGGTACCGGTACAGAGTCAATGTGGAGGCTATATACAGGGGTACCGGTACAGAGTCAATGTGGAGGCTATATACAGGGTACCGGTACAGAGTCAATGTGGAGGCTATATACAGGGGTACCGGTACAGAGTCAATGTGGAGGCTATATACAGGTACCGGTACAGAGTCAATGTGGAGGCTATATACAGGGGTACCGGTACTGAGTCAATGTGGAGGCTATATACAGGGGTACCGGTACAGAGTCAATGTGGAGGCTATATACAGGGGTACGTACAGAGTCAATGTGGAGCTATATACAGGGGTACGGTACAGAGTCAATGTGGAGGCTATATACAGGGGTACCAGTACAGAGTCAATGTGGAGGCTATATACAGGGAGTACCGGTACAGAGTCCAATGTGGAGGCTATATACAGGGGTACCGGTACAGAGTCAATGTGGAGGCTATATACAGGGGTACCGGTACTGAGTCAATGTGGAGGCTATATACAGGGGTACCGGAACAGAGTCAATGTGGAGGCTATATACAGGGGTACCGGTACAGAGTCAATGTGGAGGCTATATACAGGGGTACGGTACAGAGTCAATGTGGAGGCTATATACAGGGGTACGGTACAGAGTCAATGTGGAGGCTCTATACAGGGTACCGGAACAGAGTCAATGTGGAGGCTATATACAGGGTACCAGTACAGAGTCAATGTGGAGGCTATATACAGAATTGCGGTACAGAGTCAATGTGGAGAGCTATATACAGGGTACGGTACAGAGTCAATGTGGAGGCTATATACAGGGAATACCGGTACAGAGTCAATGTGGAGCTATATACAGGGGTACCGGTACAGAGTCAATGTGGAGGCTATATACAGGGGTACCGGTACAGAGTCAATGTGGAGGCTATATACAGGGGTACCGGTACAGAGTCAATGTGGAGGCTATATACAGGGGTTTGCAGTACAGAGTCAATGTGGAGGCTATATACAGGGTACCGGTACAGAGTCAATGTGGAGGCTATATACAGGGGTACCGGTACAGAGTCAATGTGGAGGCTATATACAGGGTGTACCGGTACAGAGTCAATGTGGAGGCTATATACAGGGGTACCGGTACAGGGTCAATGTGGAGGCTATATACAGGAGTACGGTACAGAGTCAATGTGGAGGCTATATACAGGGGTACCGGTAGAGTCAATGTGGAGGCTATATACAGGGGTACGGTACAGAGTCAATGTGGAGGCTATATACAGGGGTACCGTACAGAGTCAATGTGGAGGCTATATACAGGGGTACCGGTACAGAGTCAATGTGGAGGCTATATACAGGGGTACCGGTACTGAGTCAATGTGGAGGCTATATACAGGGGGTACCGGAACAGAGTCAATGTGGAGGCTATATACAGGGTACCGGTACAGAGTCAATGTGGAGGCTATATACAGGGAGTACCGGTACAGAGTCAATGTGGAGGCTATATACAGGGTACCGGTACAGAGTCAATGTGGAGGCTCTATACAGTACGGACAGAGTCAATGTGGAGGCTATATACAGGGGTACCAGTACAGAGTCAATGTGGAGGCTATATACCAGGGTACCAGTACAGAGTCAATGTGGAGGCTATACAGGGGTACCGGTACAGAGTCAATGTGGAGTATATACAGCTATATACAGGGGTACCGGTACAGAGTCAATGTGGAGGCTATATACAGGGTACCGGTACAGAGTCAATGTGGAGGCTATATACAGGGGTACCGGTACAGAGTCAATGTGGAGGCTATATACAGGGGTACCGGTACAGAGTCAATGTGGAGGCTATATACAGGGGGTACCGGTACAGAGTCAATGTGGAGGCTATATACAGGGGTACCGGTACAGAGTCAATGTGGAGGCTATATACAGGGGTACCGGTACAGAGTCAATGTGGAGGCTATATACAGGGGTACCGGTACAGAGTCAATGTGGAGGCTATATACAGGGTGTACCGGTACAGAGTCAATG
>NW_024604677.1:0-3637 GCF_018296145.1 Oncorhynchus tshawytscha | reverse complement strand
ACTATCTACTGTCATTATATTACCCTGGTCTACCCCTGGTCTCTACTGCCATTATATTACCCTGGTCTATCTACTGTCATTTTATTACCCTGGTCGACCATCTACTGTCATTATATTACCCTGGTCTACACTCTACTGTCATTATATTACCCTGGTCTCTACTGCCATTATATTACCCTGGTCTACCATCCACTGTCATTATGGTACCCTGGTCTCAAATCAAATCAAATCAAATTTATTTGTCACATACACATGGTTAGCAGATGTTAATGCGAGTGTAGCAAAATGCTTGTGCTTCTAGTTCCGACAATGCAGTAATAACCAAGTAATCTAACTAACAATTCCAAAAAAAAAAAACTACTGTCTTATACACAGTGTCGGGGATAAAGAATATGTACATAAGGATATATGAATGAGTGATGGTACCCTGGCATAGGCAAGATACAGTAGATGATATCGAGTACAGTATATACATATGAGATAAGTATGTAAAACCAAGTGGCATAGTTAAAGTGGCTAGTGATACATGTATTACATAAGGATGCAGTCGATGATATAGAGTACAGTATCAACGTATGCATAAGGAGATGAACAATGTAGGGTAAGTAACATTATATAAGGTAGCATTGTTTAAAGTGGCTAGTGATATATTTTATAATTTCCCATCAATTCCCATGATTAAAGTGGCTGGAGTAGAGTCAGTGTCATTGACAGTGTGTTGGCAGTAGCCACTCAATGTTAGTGGTGGCTGTTTAACAGTCTGATGGCCTTGAGATAGAAGCTGTTTTCAGTCTCTCGGTCCCAGCTTTGATGCACCTGTACTGACCTCGCCTTCTGGATGACAGCTGGGTGAACAGGCAGTGGCTCATGGTTGATGTCCTTGATGATCTTTATGGCCTTCCTGTAGCATCAGGTGGTGTAGGTGTCCTGGAGGGCAGGTAGTTTGCCCCTGGTGATGCGTTGTGCAGACCTCACACCCTCTACCATCTACTGTCATTTTATTACCCTGGTCTACCCTCTACTGTCATTATTTTACCCTGGTCTCCCCTGGTCTCCCTCTACTGTCATTATATTACCTGGTCTACCATCTACTGTCATTTTATTACCCTGGTCTACCTCTACTGTCATTATATTACCCTGGTCTACAATCTACTGTCATTATATTCCCTGGTCTATCATCTACTGTCATTATATTACCCTGGTCTACTCTACTGTCATTATATTTTACCCTGGTCTACCATCTACTGTCATTATATTACCCTGGTCTACCATCTACTGTCATTATATTACCTGGTCTACCATCTACTGTCATTATATTATCCTGGACTATCTACTGTCATTATATTACCCTGGTCTACCCTCTACTGTCATTATATTACCCTGGTCTACCATCTACTGTCAATATATTACCCTGGTCTATCTACTGTCAATATATTACCCTGGTCTACCCTCTACCGTTATTATATTACCCTTGGTCTACCATCTACTGTCATTATATTACCCTTGGTCTACCATCTACTGTCATTATATTACCCTGGTCTACCATCTACTGTCATTATATTAACCTGGTCTACCATATACTGTCATTATATTACCCTGGTCTACCATATACTGTCATTATATTACCCTGGTCTACCATCTACTGTCGTTATATTACCCTGGTCTATATTACCCTGGTTTATATTACCCTGGTCTACCATCTACTGTCATTATATTAACCTGGTCTACCATCTACTGTCATTATATTACCCTGGTCTACCATCTACTGTCATTATATTACCCTGGTCTACCATCTACTGTCATTATATTACCCTGGTCTACCATCTACTGTCATTATATTACCCTGGTCTACCCTCTACTGTCATTATATTACCCTGGTCTATCTACTGTCATTATATTACCCTGGTCGACCATCTACTGTCATTATGTTACCCTGGTCTAACATCTACTGTCAATATATTACCCTGGTCTACCCTCTACTGTCATTATATTACCCTGGTCTACCATCTACTGTCATTATATTACCCTGGTCTACACTCTACTGTCATTATATTACCCTGGTCTCTACTACCATTATATTACCCTGGTCTACCATCTACTGTCAATATATTACCCTGGTCTACCATCTACTGTCATTATATTACTCTGGTCTACAATCTACTGTCATTATATTACCCTGGTCTACCATCTCCTGTCATTATATTTCGCTTGGACTACAATCTACTGTCATATATTACCTTGGTCTACCATCTACTGTCATTATATTACCCTGGTCTACCGTCTACTGTCTTTATATTACCCTGGTCTCTAATGTCATTATATTACCCTGGTCTACCATCTACTGTCAATATATTACCCTGGTCTACCATCTACTGTCATTATATTACTCTGGTCTACAATCTACTGTCATTACATCACCCTGGTCTACCCTCTACTGTCATTATATTACCCTGGTCTATCTACTGTCATTATATTACCCTGGTCTACCATCTACTGTCAATATATTACCCTGGTCTACCATCTACTGTCATTATATTACCCTGGTCTACCATCTACTGTCATTATATTACCCTGGTCTACCATCTACTGTCACTATATTACCCTGGTCTACCATCTACTGTCATTATATTACCCTGGTCTACCATCTACTGTCATTATATTACCCTGGTCTACCATCTACTGTCATTATATTACCCTGGTCTACCATCTACTGTCATTATATTACCCTGGTCTACCATCTACTGTCATTATATTACCCTGGTCTACCATCTACTGTCATTATATTTTCCTGGTCTATCTACTGTCATTATATTCCCCTGGTCTACCATCTACTGTCAATATATTACCCTGGTCTATCTACTGTCAATATATTACACTGGTCTATCCTCTAATGTCATTATATTACCCTTGGTCTACCATCTACTGTCATTATATTACCCTGGTCTACCATCTCCTGTCATTATATTACCCTTGGTCTACCATCTACTGTCATTATATTACCCTGGTCTACCATCTACTGTCATTATATCACCCTGGTCTACCATCTACTGTCATTATATTACCCTGGTCTACCATCTACTGTCATTATATTACCCTGGTCTACCATCTACTGTCATTATATTACCCTGGTCTACCATCTACTGTCATTATATTACCCTGGTCTACCATCTACTGTCATTATATTACCCTGGTCTATCTACTGTCATTATATTAGCCTGGTCGACCATCTACTGTCATTATATTACCCTGGTCTACACTCTACTGTCATTATATTACCCTGGTCTCTACTACCATTATATTACCCTGGTCTATCTACTGTCATTATATTACCCTGGTCGACCATCTACTGTCATTATATTACCCTGGTCTACACTCTACTGTCATTATATTACCCTGGTCTCTACTGCCATTATATTACCCTGGTCTACCATCCACTGTCATTATATTACCCTGGTCTACCCTCTACTGTCATTATATTACCCTACTCTCCCCTGGTCTCCCCTCTACTGTCATTTTATTACCCTGGTCTACACTCTACTGTCATTATATCACCCTGGTCTAACATCTACTGTTATTATATTACCCTGGTCTACAATCTACTGTCATTATATTACCCTGGTCTATCATCTACTGTCAT
>NW_024604676.1:0-3637 GCF_018296145.1 Oncorhynchus tshawytscha | reverse complement strand
GGCGTTGAGGGTGAAATCAAATCAAATTGATTTATATAGCCCTTCGTACATCAGCTGATATCTCAAAGTGCTGTACAGAAACCCAGCCTAAAACCCCAAACAGCAAGCAATGCAGGTGTAGAAGCACGGTGGCTAGGAAAAACTCCTAGAAAGGCCAAAAACCTAGGAAGAAACCTAGAGAGGAACCAGGCTATGGGGGTGGCCAGTCCTCTTCTGGCTGTGCCGGGTGGAGATTATAACAGAACATGGCCAAGATGTTCAAATGTTAATAAATGACCAGCATGGTCCAATAATAAGGCAGAACAGTTGAAACTGAGCAGCAGCATGGCCAGGTGGACTGGGGACAGCAAGGAGTCATCATGTCAGGTAGTCCTGAGGCATGGTCCTAGGGCTCAGGTCCTCCGAGAGAGAGAAAGAAAGAGAGAAAGAGAGAATTAGAGAGAGCACACTTAAATTCACACAGGACACCGAATAGGACAGGAGAAGTACTCCAGATATAACAAACTGACCCTAGCCCCCCGACACATAAACTACTGCAGCATAAATACTGGAGGCTGAGACTTGTCGATGACAAGCATACCCATAACATAATTCAGCCACCACCATGTTTGAAAATATGGAAGAGTGGTACTTAGTTATGTGTTGTGTTGGATTTGCACAAAACACAATTTATTTGCCACATATTTTGCAGTACTACTTTAGTGCCTTGTTGCAAACGGGATGAATGTTTTGGAATATTTGTATTCTGTACAGGCTTCCTTCTTTTCACCATGTCATTTAGGAAAGTGTTTTATTTAGTGTTACTGTAATTTAATTATGCCAATGTGTTTTCATTAATTGAAAATCCTTAATCTATTTTATGAGAATTTGTAAGATTCTTGTTTGCATAAAATAGATGGAGACCAGTCTTATCAATAATGGGTAACAGAATTTATTCTCGGAGCGCGCTGCCACTTAACCACGAGCAACAGTTTATATACAATAGCATGACGTCATTTCATTGCTTAACAGAATCCCCTCCTCTCGACCGGGACAAAGTGAGGTTAATAGTTCATTCTAATTTACTAACACACTCACAGGTCACACAACATAACTGAATTAACTTTTGACCCCCCCAACATTATCGATCACCACTTAGCTGACAGTTCTAATTAACAGAAAACCTAGGAATGCACTCACTTCCTTATCTAAAAACCCCAGAGCTCAGTTTCGTCGGTTCAACCATAGGTTAACTACCTTATCTGTTTACTTAATCCACAACCCATTCGTTTCTTCCTAGTTGGAATGGTGTTCATTAACTTGAATTACTCCTTGTCCGTGTCACACAATCCCTTCTTATGAACTCATATAGTTAATCATATATAATAAAACAGAGTATAAGTTTACTTAGTCACAGTTCTATTTGAAATGGGGATATTGTTTATTCATTTATTCATAATAATTCTAACATTTAGTAACTACAAGGTTGTTGATCCATCCTCAGTTTTCTCCTATCACAGCCATTAAACTCTGTAACTCTTTTAAAGTCACCATTGGCCTCATGGTGAAATCCCTGAGAGGTTTCCTTCCTCTCTGGCAACTGAGTTAGGAAGGACGCCTGTATCTTTGTAGTGACTGGCTGTATTGATACACCATCTAAAGTGTAATGAATAACTTCACAGAGGCATTGGAAAACCTCCCTGGTCTTTGTGGTTGAATCTTGAAGCGCGAACCACTGCTTTTAATCAGGGCAAGGTGACTGGTAACATGACCGAATACAAACAGTGCAGCTATTCCCTCCGCAAGGCTATCAAACAAGCTAAGCGTCAGTATAGAGACAAAGTAGAATCTCAATTCAACGGCTCAGACGCAAGAGGTATGTGGCAGGGTCTACAGTCAATCACGGACTACAAGAAGAAAACCAGCCCAGTCACGGACCAGGATGTCTTGCTCCCAGGCAGACTAAATAACTTTTTTGCCCGCTTTGAGGACAATACAGTGCCACTGACACAGCCTGCAACGAAAACATGCGGACTCTCCTTCACTGCAGCCGAGGTGAGTAAAACGTTTAAACGTGTTAACCCTCGCAAGGCTGCAGGCCCAGACGGCATCCCCAGCCGCGCCCTCAGAGCATGCGCAGACCAGCTGGCCGGTGTGTTCACGGACATATTCAATCAATCCCTATACCAGTCTGCTGTTCCCACATGCTTCAAGAGGGCCACCATTGTTCCTGTTCCCAAGAAAGCTAAGATAACTGAGCTAAACGACTACCGCCCCGTAGCACTCACTTCCGTCATCATGAAGTGCTTTGAGAGACTAGTCAAGGACCATATCACCTCCACCCTACCTGACACCCTAGACCCATTCCAATTTGCTTACCGCCCAAATAGGTCCACAGACGATGCAATCTCAACCACACTGCACACTGCACACTGCCCTAACCCATCTGGACAAGAGGAATACCTATGTGAGAATGCTGTTCATCGACTACAGCTCGGCATTCAACACCATAGTACCCTCCAAGCTCGTCATCAAACTCGAGACCCTGGGTCTCGACCTGCCCTGTGCAACTGGGTACTGGACTTCCTGACGGGCCGCCCCCAGGTGGTGAGGGTAGGCAACAACATCTCCACCCCGCTGATCCTCAACACTGGGGCCCCACAAGGGTGTGTTCTGAGCCCTCTCCTGTACTCCCTGTTCACCCACGACTGTGTGGCCACGCACGCCTCCAACTCAATCATCAAGTTTGCGGACGACACAACAGTGGTAGGCTTGATTACCAACAACGACGAGACGGACTACAGGGAGGAGGTGAGGGCCCTCGGAGTGTGGTGTCAGGAAAATAACCTCACACTCAACGTCAACAAAACTAAGGAGATGATTGTGGACTTCAGGAAACAGCAGAGGAACACCCCCTATCCACATCGATGGAACAGTAGTGGAGAGGGTAGTAAGTTTTAAGTTCCTCGGCATACACATCACAGACAAACTGAATTGGTCCACTCACACAGACAGCATCGTGAAGAAGGCGCAGCAGCGCCTCTTCAACCTCAGGAGGCTGAAGAAATTCAGCTTGTCACCAAAGCACTCACAAACTTCTACAGATGCACAATCGAGAGCATCCTGGCGGGCTGTATCACCGCCTGGTACGGCAACTGCTCCGCCCACAACCGTAAGGCTCTCAGAGGGTAGTGAGGTCTGCACAACGCATCACCGGGGGCAAACTACCTGCCCTCCAGGACACCTACACCACCCGATGTTACAGGAAGGCCATAAAGATCATCAAGGACAACAACCACCCGAGCCACTGCCTGTTCACCCCCGCTATCATCCAGAAGGCGAGGTCAGTACAGGTCCATCAAAGCTGGGACCGAGAGACTGAAAACAGCTTCTATCTCAAGGCCATCAGACTGTTAAACAGCCACCACTAACATTGGTGGCTGCTGCCAACACACTGACTCACACTGACTCAACTCCAGCCACTTTAATAATGGGAATTGATGAAATTATGTAAAATATATCACTAGCCACTTTAAACAATGCTACCTAATATAATGTTTACATACCCTACATTATTCATCTCATATGTATACGTATATACTGTACTCTATATCATCTACTGCATCTTTATGTAATACATGTATCATTAGCCACTTTA
>NW_024604675.1:0-3636 GCF_018296145.1 Oncorhynchus tshawytscha | reverse complement strand
CAACAACACTAATAGACAACAACACTAATAGACAAGAACACCAATAGACAACAACAACACTAACAGACAAACAACAACACTAATAGACAAACAACACTAATAGACAACAGCACTAATAGACAAACAACAACACTAATAGACAACAACATTAATAGACAACAACAACACTAATAGACAAACAACAACACTAATAGACAAACAATAACACTAATAGACGAACAACAACACTAATAGACAACAACACTAATAGACAACAACACTAATAGACAAACACCAACACTAATAGACAACAACATTAATAGACAACAACAACACCAATAGACGAACAACAACTAATAGACAAACAACAACACTAATGGACAACAACAACACTAATAGACAACAACACTAATAGACAACAACAACACTAATAACAACAACACTAATAGACAAACAACACTAATAGACAAAACAACACTAATAGACAACAACACTAATAGACAACAACACTAATAATGACAACAACACTAATAGACAAAACAACACTAATAGACAACAACACACTAATAGACAAACAACAACACTAATATACAAACAACAACACTAATAGACAAACAACAACACTAATAGACAACAACACTAATAGACAACAACAACACTAATAGACAACAACAACACTAATAGACAACAACACTAATAGACAACAACAACACTAATAGACAAACAACACTAATAGACAACAACACTAATAGACAACAACAACACTAATAGACAAACAACAACACTAATAGACAACAACAACACTAATAGACAAACAACAACACTAATAGACAACAACACTAATAGACAACTAACAACACTAATAGACAAACAACAACAACAACACTAATAGACAACAACACTAATAGACAACAACACACTAATAGACAACAACAACACTAATAGACAACAACACTAATAGACAACAACACTAATAGACAACAACACTAATAGACAACAACACTAATAGACAAACAACAACACTAATAGACAACAACACTAATAGACAACAACAACACTAATAGACAACAACAACACTAATAGACAAACAACAACACTAATAGACAACAACACTAATAGACAACAACACTAATAGACAACAACACTAATAGACAACAACACTAATAGACAACAACACTAATAGACAGACAACAACACTAATATACAAACAACACTAATAGACAACAACACTAATAGACAACAACACTAATAGACAACAACAACACTAATAGACAACAACAAATAAATAGACAACAACACAACACACTAATAGACAACAACACTAATAGACAACAACACTAATAGACAACAACAACAATAGACAACAACACTAATAGACAACAACAACACTAATAGACAAACAACAACACTAATAGACAACAACACTAATAGACAACAACAACACTAATAGACAACAACACTAATAGACAACAACAACACTAATAGACAACAACACTAATAGACAACAACACTAATAGACAACAACACTAATAGACAACAACACTAATAGACAACAACACTAATAGACAAACAACAACACTAATAGACAACAACAACACTAATAGACAACAACACTAATAGACAACAACACCAATAGACAACAACACTAATAGACAACAACACTAATAGACAAACAACAAAACAACACTAATAGACAACAACACTAATAGACAACAACACTAATAACAACAACACAACACTAATAACACAAACAACAACACTAATAGACAACAACACTAATAGACAACAAACACTAATAGACAACAACACTAATAGACAACAACAACAACAAATAATAGACAACAACAATACTAATAGACAACAACAACACTAATAGACAAAACACTAATAGACAACAACACTAATAGACAACAACACTAATAGACAACAACAACACTAATAGACAACAACACTAATAGACAACAGACAACAACAACACTAATAGACAAACAACAACACTAATAGACAACAACACTAATAGACAACAACACTAATAGACAACAACACTAATAGACAACAACACTAATAGACAACAACACTAATAGACAGACAACAACACTAATAGACAAACAACACTAATAGACAACAACACTAATAGACAACAACAACACTAATAGACAACAACAACACTAATAGACAACAACACTAATAGACAACAACACTAATAGACAACAACACTAATAGACAACAACACTAATAGACAAACAACAACACTAATAGACAACAACAACACTAATAGACAACAACACTAATAGACAGACAACAAAACTAAAAGACAGACAACAACACTAAAAGACAACAACACTAATAGACAACAACACTAATAGACAACAACAACACTAACACTAATAGACAACAACACTAATAGACAACAAATGAAAACAACTAATAGACAACAACAACACTAATAGACAACAACACTAATAGACAACAACACTAATACAACAACACTAATAACAACACTAATAGACAGCAACACTAATAGACAACAACAACACTAATAGACAACAATAGACAACAACACTAATAGACAACAACACCAATAGACAACAACAACACTAATAGACAACAACAACACTAATAGACAACAACAACACTAATAGACAACAACACCAATAGACAACAACAACACTAATAGACAACAACAATAGACAACAACACTAATAGACAACAACAACACTAATAGACAACAACAACACCAATAGATGAACAACAACACCAATAGACAAACAACACCACTAATAGACAACAACACTAATAGACAAACAACAACACTAATAGACAACAACACTAATAGATAACAACACTAATAGACAATAACAACACTAATAGACAACAACACTAATAGATAACAACACTAATAGACAAACAACAACACTAATAGACAACAACACTAATAGACAACAACAACACTAATAGACAACAACACTAATAGACAACAACACTAATAGACAAACAACAACACTAATAGACAACAACACTAATAGACAACAACAACAATAATAGACAAACAACACTAATAGACAACAACACTAATAGACAACAACAACACTAATAGACAACAACACTAATAGACAACAACAACACTAATAGACAACAACAACACTAATAGACAACAACACTAATAGACAACAACACTAATAGACAACAACACTAATAGACAACAACACTAATAGACAACAACACTAATAGACAAACAACAACACTAATAGACAACAACACTAATAGACAAACAACAACACTAATAGACAACAACACTAATAGACAACAACACTAATAGACAACAACAACACTAATAGACAACAACACTAATAGACAACAACAACACAACAACACTAATAGACAACAACACTAATAGACAACAACAACACTAATAGACAACAACACTAATAGACAACAACACTAATAGACAAACAACACTAATAGACAACAACACAAATAGACAACAACACTAATAGACAACAACAACACTAATAGACAAACACAACACTAATAGACAAACAACAACACTAATAGACAACAAAACACTAACAGACAAAACAACACTAATAGACAAACAACAAATAGACAACAACACCAATAGACAACAACACCACTAATAGACAACAACACTAATAG
>NW_024604674.1:0-3635 GCF_018296145.1 Oncorhynchus tshawytscha | reverse complement strand
AACGGTTTTCTAGTGGTGATGAAGGAGAGTCGGACCAAACTGCAGCGTGTCGATCCATGTTTAATATAACAAAGAAACACGAACTTACAAAAAACAATAAACGAAACCGAAACAGCCTATCTGGTGCAAACTAACAACGAGTACACATAGGACACTAAGGACAATCACCCACGACAAACTCAAAGAATATGGCTGCCTAAATATGGTTCCCAATCAGAGACAACGATAAGCACCTGCCTCTGATTGAGAACCACTCCAGACAGCCATAGACCTTGCTAGACAACCCACTAAGCTACAATCCCAATACCACCACCAAAACCCCAAGACAAACACACCACAATTACAAAAACCCCATGCCACACCCTGGCCTGACCAAATACATAAAGATAAACACAAAATACTTTGACCAGGGCGTGACAGAACCCCCCTAAGGTGCGGACTCCCGAACGCACCTCAAAACAATAGGGAGGGTCCGGGTGGGCGTCTGTCCATGGTGGCGGCTCCGGCGCGGGACGTGGACCCCACTCCTTTAATGTCTTAGTCCCCTCTCCCTTCGTCCCTGGATAGTCCACCCTCGCCGCCGACCATGGCCTAGTAGTCCTCACCCAGAACCCCACTGGACTGAGGAACAGATCGGGACTGAAGGACAGCTCGGGACCGAGGCAGCTCGGGACTGAGGGGAAGCTCGGGAGTGAGAGAAAGCTCAGGAGTGAGAGAAAGCTCAGGAGTGAGAGAAAGCTCAGGAGTGAGAGGAAGCTCAGGAGTGAGAGGAAGCTCAGGAGTGAGAGGAAGCTCAGGAAGCTCAGGAGTGAGAGGAAGCTCAGGAGTGAGAGGAAGCTCAGGAGTGAGAGGAAGCTCAGGAGTGAGAGGAAGCTCAGGCAGGTAGATAGATCTACCAGCTCCTGGCTGGCTGGTGGTTTCAGCAGATCCTGGCTGACTGGCAGATCCTGGCTGACTGGCAGATCTGGAAGAGTCTGGTTGACTGGCAGATCTGGAAGAGTCTGGTTGACTGGCAGATCTGGAAGAGTCTGGTTGACTGGCAGATCTGGAAGAGTCTGGTTGACTGGCAGATCTGGAAGAGTCTGGTTGACTGGCAGATCTGGAAGAGTCTGGTTGACTGGCAGATCTGGAAGAGTCTGGCTGACTGGCAGATCTGGAAGAGTCTGGCAGACTGGCGATGCTGGGCAGACCGGCGGCGCCGGGCAGACTGGCGGCGCCGGGCAGACTGGCGGCGCCGGGCAGACTGGCGACGCTGGGCAGACTGGCGACGCTGGGCAGACTGGCGGTGCTGGGCAGACTGACGACGCTGGGCAGACTGACGACGCTGGGCAGACTGGCGGTGCTGGGCAGACTGGCGATGCTGGGCAGACTGGCGATGCTGGGCAGACTGGCGATGCTGGGCAGACTGGCGATGCTGGGCAGACTGATGGCGCTGGGCAGACTGGCGATGCTGGGCAGACTGGGGGCACTGGCGGCGCTGGGCAGACTGGCGGCACTAGCTGCTCCATATAGGCTGACAGCTCTGGCGGCTTCTTACAGACTGACCGCTCTGGCGGCTCCGTGCTGACTGGCAGCTCCTTGCAGACTGGCAGCTCCTTGCAGACTGGCAGCTCCTTACAGACTGACAGCTCCGTGCAGACTGACAGCTCCGTGCAGACTGACAGCTCCGTGCAGACTGGCTGCTCCATGCAGACTGGCTGCTCCATGCAGACTGACAGCTCTGGCTGCTTCATGCAGACTGACAGCTCTGGCTGCTCCATGTAGACTGGCTGCTTCATGCAGACTGGCAGCTCGGGCTGCTTCATGTAGACTGACAGCTCTGGCTGCTCCATGCGGACTGACAGCTCTGGCTGCTCCATGTAGACTGACTGCTTCATGCAGACTGGCAGCTCGGGCTGCTTCATGTAGACTGACAGCTCTGGCTCCTCCATGCAGACTGACAGCTCTGACTGCTCCATGCAGACTGACAGCTCTGGCTGCTTCATGCAGACTGGCAGCTCTGGCTGCTCTATGTAGACTGGCTGCTTCATGCAGACTGGCAGCTCGGGCTGCTTCATGTAGACTGACAGCTCTGGCTGCTCCATGCGGACTGACAGCTCTGGCTGCTCCATGCAGACTGACAGCTCTGGCTGCTCCATGCGGACTGACAGCTCTGGCTGCTCCATGCGGACTGACAGCTCTGGCTGCTCCATGTAGACTGGCTGCTTCATGCAGACTGGCAGCTCGGGCTGCTTCATGTAGACTGACAGCTCTGGCTGCTCCATGTAGACTGGCTGCTTCATGCAGACTGGCAGCTCGGGCTGCTTCATGTAGACTGACAGCTCTGGCTGCTCCATGCAGACTGACAGCTCTGACTGCTCCATGCAGACTGACAGCTCTGACTGCTCCATGCAGACTGACAGCTCTGGCTGCTTCATGCAGACTGGCAGCTCTGGCTGCGCTGAACAGGCGGGAGACTCCTGCAGCGCTGTGTCGGAGGAAGGCTCTGGCTGCGCTAAACAGGCGGAAGACTCCGGCAGCGCTGGAGATGAGGAAAGCTCTAACAGCGCTAGATAGGCGTGAGACTCCGGCAGCGCAGGAGAGGAGAAAGGCTCTGGCTGCGCTAAACAGGCGGGAGACTCCAGCAGCGCAGGAGAGGAGAAAAGCGCTGGCTGCGCTGAACAGGCGAGGCACACTGAAGGCCTGGTGCGTGGTGCTGGAACTGGTGGTACTGGATCGAGGACACGCACAGGAAGCCTGGTGCGGGGAGCTGCTACCGGAGGGCTGGGGTGTGGAGGTGGTACTGGATAGACCGGACCGTGCAGGCGCACTGGAGCTCTTGAGCACCGAGCCTGCCCAACCTTACCTGGCTCGATGCCCACTCTAGCCCGGCCGATACGAGGAGCTGGAATATACCGAACCGGGCTGTGCACCCGCACTGGAGACACCGTGCGCTCCACAGCATAACACGGTGCCTGCCCGGTCTCTCCAGCCCCCGGTAAGCACAGGGAGTTTGCGCAGGTCTCCTACCTGGCATAGCCATACTCCCTGTAAGCCCCCAAGAAATTTTGGGGCTGACTCTCGGGCTTCCATCCGCTCTGCCGTGCTAGCTCCTCATAATGCCGCCTCTCTGCTTTTGCTGCCTCCAGCTCGGCTTTGGGGCGACAATAATCTCCAGGCTCATTCCAGGGTCCTTTACCGTCCAATTCCTCCTCCCATGTCCATAACTCCAGGTGGTGCAACCTCTCCCACTGTGCAACCTCTCCCACTGTCCATAACTCCAGGCAACTCTCCCACTGCTGCTGCTGCTGCTGCTGCTGCCTCTGTTGCCTCTTCTCCTGTTGCTCCTTTGGGCGGCTACACTCCCCTGGTTTAGCCCAGGGTCCTCTCCCGTCGAAGATCTCCTCCCATGACCAGAAATCCTTGGTGAGCATCTCCTTTTCGGCTGCTCCTGCCTGTTGACACGCCGCTTGGTCCGTTGGTGGTGGGTGATTCTGTAACGGTTTTCTAGTGGTGATGAAGGAGAGTCGGACCAAACTGCAGCGTGTCGATTGCGATCCATGTTTAATATAACAAAGAAACACGAACTTACAAAAAACAATAAACGAAACTGAAACAGCCTATCTGGTGCAAACTAACAACGAGTACACATAGGA